>NC_046382.1:28179698-28362477 GCF_011125445.2 Fundulus heteroclitus | reverse complement strand
AAAACTAAGGATTGATTTTTTTTTTTTTTTTTGCCGTTCTTGGCTTCTAGCCATCATAGAAGCCCATTTTGTTGTGTTCCACACAGACAGTGCATTCATTTATATGAGCTAAGGAACAAGCTGCTGTGTTGGGAGCATCCCAGGCTGCTGTTCTGCTGCTGAGCTTCAGGTGAAATAAGCCAGGACTGAAAGATTTGTCCATGAGCCAATCAGACCTCTTTGCATCACGATTAAGATCATACATTTTTGGCCTTTGGTTATTTTTTTTTTTAATACAGTTCTTTTACTTTGGTTTGGTATGTTATCCAGCAAGCAATTTCAGTGAATTTTACTACAGGGTCTCGTTAATGGCATTTAAAGCCCAGATGGTTTATCTGCAACTCTCTAAAGGATAGTTGTGCAAATATTGCTAGTATTATGTTGCCTAGAATGTTATGAATCATTCTTAACCTGCACGGATTACAGAAAATGTTGCATTTGGTAAAGATGACTGTGTGTTCACAGGGTAAACAAAGGATAAATTCACAAGTTAAATATGATTGAACTCAGGTTAAAGTCTTTTCTTTTTCCATTTTTTTCCCCCTGCTTTTGTCTCAGATATCGAGGACTTGCCTCCTGCGGTTCAGGAGAAGCTCTTTGATGAGGTGCTGGACCGAGACGTACAAAAAGGTGAATAATTTACTCCGTCGGCCCTACATCTTGTTGTCGCAGTCTCACCTATCCGACAACAGCCTGGTTGCTAGGCACGCACACGGACTCCTTTCACAACCTGTGCACAACAACAAAGAGGCGGCCCCCATGCCGGCAGTGTTGCGTTACATGGAATTTCCCCCCCGCTAACACTGTTTCTCAGTGGCCAGCTTGTCGCTCAGCCGGGCGGTCTGCCTCCATCCTGCGCGTCGGTTTCGTCTCTGCTAATCAGGTTTCAGGGGTCGCTCTGATCCTCGATGGAGGAAGTATTCAGCCTGCAGACATGGCTACAACTGGAAAAAGAAGCCTTTTTATTATTATTATTATTATTATTATTATTACCGTATTTTCCGGACTATAAGTGCCAGTTTTTTTTCATTGTTTGGCCGGGGTTGCGACTTATACTCTGGAGCGACTTATGTGTGAAATTATTACACATTTTTACCGGTATATCATTACACCTGTTATTTTCACACCAAACAGTAGACAATCTTTGCGTGGACGACCAGCGGAGCGGAGCGCCTGTTATTTCACTATATGCACGCGCGGAAGCAACAACAAAAATACGCCTGTCAAATAAACATGCAAGCATATCGACTTAGTTTTTTTAATTAATTTTTTTTTTTTTTTTGGAATTTTGGCGAGGCGTTAGCGTGAGTTTTGGCAAAGCGGCCGCCTCGCCAAGATAGCCCTGCGGGAAACCCTGGTACAATTATTCAGCCTGTTGTTGCCTCCGTTCCGTTTTTATTTAAAGTTGCCTTTCAAGAATGACATGTCTGTTCTTGATGTTGTATATTATCAAATAAATTTCCCCCAAAAATGCGACTTATACTCCAGTGCGACTTATATATGTTTTTTTCCTTCTTTATTATGCATTTAATGGCTGGTGCGACTTATGTGTGAAATTATTACACATTTTTACCGGTATATCATTACACCTGTTATTTTCACACCAAACAGTAGACAATCTTTGCGTGGACGACCAGCGGAGCGGAGCGCCTGTTATTTCAATATATGCACGCGCGAAAGCAACAACAAAAAAACGCCTGTCAAATAAACATGCAAGCATATCGACTTAGTTTTTTTAATTAATTTATTTTTTTTGGAATGTTGGCGAGGCGTTAGCGTGAGTTTTGGCAAAGCGGCCGCCTCGCCAAGATAGCGCTGCGGGAAACACTGGTACAATTATTCAGCCTGTTGTTGCCTCCGCTCTGTTTTTATTTAAAGTTGCCTTTCAAGAATGACATGTCTGTTCTTGATGTTGTATATTATCAAATAAATTTCCCCCAAAAATGCGACTTATACTCCAGTGCGACTTATATACGTTTTTTCCTTCTTTATTATGCATTTAATGGCTGGTGCGACTTGTACTCCGGAGCGACTTATAGTCCGGAAAATACTGTATTATTAGTTTTATTGACTTATTGTACGTTTCATTTTATTGCCGTGTCTCGTTAAATCACTCCACTACAGCAAATGTTTGTTCTTGTACTTAAAACAGATTACATTTGTTTTCAGCCCTAAAACGTGTTGTTTGCTGGAGGATTGAAAGCAAACAGAAAAGGTCATGTTTTCCCTGTAAAGTACTGGTATAAATCCAAGTTGACATTGCTTTAATCTGTCTTCTTATGAACACGCGTCTTTCACGCGTGCTGGGGTTTAGCGGTAAAACGATGAGAAGCACCAGCCAGTTTAGCGTCCGTCTTACACGTAATATTTCCCTTCTTCTTGAGCAGAACTCGAGGAAGAGTCTCCGATCATCAACTGGTCTCTGGAGCTCGGCACGAGACTGGACAGTCGGCTTTACGCGCTCTGGAACCGCACGGCCGGCGACTGCCTGCTCGACTCTGTGCTGCAGGCCACGTGGGGCATCTACGACAAGGACTCTGTGCTCCGCAAGACTCTCCACGACAGTTTACACGACTGCTCACACTGGTGAGACCTGCAGCCTCGGCACCAGGAGTGCAGACGGTGTTAATGTGTGGTTTCCACATCTGGCCAGCGTGGCTGATTTGCATCCATTTTTCAACCAAACAGTGTTCAGCAGACTGAATGAAGCCCCTCTGAGCAAGAGTAACGTTGTAACCAGAGGATTAAAAGAAAGGGGGGAAAAAAAGAACCACTTAAGGTTTAAGTGGTTCTTAAATCTTAAGTGTGTGTTTCACCTAAGTGAAACTGAGGTATTATTATCCAACATTAATTTTAAGCACATAAATTTCACAGCCAACAAAAATAAACCTGGTTGTTTAAACTTGGAAGAGATTTGGCCTTGTTGTCACAAACTCCCTATTTGATCGCACACTGACGTTCATTTCCTGCCAACCAGACTTTCTGCCTGACGGCCTCAGTGTGCCGATCCGGTGCCGCAACGAGAATCTCTTCTAAAGTTCTAACAACGCATCGACTAACAGGTGCAAATCTTTCCAAACCGTTGCTAAGAGTCTGCCTTAGCAACGGTCTGGCAGCTACAGTCTGCAGTGATCTCCCATCTCGCTTCGGGTGACGATGTTTTGACGCGGTGCTTCAGTTCAAGACCAACGTCGGTGTTCGATCCGTTGATTGTTGGGCTTGTAGATTATTTCAGTGTGGTCCCACTAGTTGGTCAAAACGTTGTCCTCCTGCTGTTTCATGAACGCAGCCATTTAAAGCGAAACTTTGTACGATGTAATGAGTTGTTTTTTCCCCCCCAACGTAGAAGACCATCTGAGGCAGTCTGAGCGAAGTTACTTGATTGTAAAGAGTGAACCATTTAAATTTTGAGGAAAACCAGCATTTTTGTTAGACTGGCAGAATATTTTGTGTCATTTTTAGAAACATGACCCTCATGGCTCATTGGCTTACACGATGTGTGAAAGACAAAAATCCCAGAGAAGAATACCAACGGTGCCCGAAGGTCGAGTTTATTCAGGGATTATTTAAAAATGCCTTGATCGGGACCCAAGTCTGAGAAGATTGGGTAAAATTATCCCTATTTAGGTGTAAAGATCCAGACATGCTTCAACTCTTTGAAACTGCGTAAGATGTTTCTATTGAGTTTTGCTGTTATTTTAAAGCCCAAAATGAAGTAAAAAGAAATCATTCCCATTGTTGAATACTTTACCTACACGATCTTGCCCTCCAGCAGGTTTGCAGGGGAGGCTTTAGGTATCTGCAGGTCTTATAACGGAGCCCAAATAAGTAGAAGAAAATGAAAACCATGTGTTCTCTTGCCCTGTCAGACTCTGCTCACAAATCCTCCCCACAATGAAGACAGCAGCCTTTGTTTGTGGGACCGTCAGACGCGAACATATACAAACCTCGCTCGTCTCGCGTCCACTTGGAAGAAACTGCAAATTGAATTGAGCTTGGGAATACAGCCGACTGCCACATGTCTATGTCCGCACATCTGAAAGGGTGTAAGCAGTTTGTGCATTTGCAGGTTTTACAGCCGCTGGAAGGAGTGGGAGTCGTGGTATTCCCAGAGTTTCGGCTTGCACTTCTCCCTCCGAGAGGAGCAGTGGCAGGAGGACTGGGCTTTCATCCTGTCCCTCGCCAGCCAGGTACATGTCCATGAAAGCAAACAGCGCTGTTTTTAACACGGAGGACTCGAGCGGGCTGCGCTTAAACTGAGGCCCGCTAAATGATGCATGAATTATGTAGGAAGGCTTCCTGCTTTTTTTTGCCATGGTAAACGTTCCCTGTAATGTCCTGGGAAAGTGCATCCTGTCTGTCATCAGCACTCTTCTGAATGACCTCACAGACTGAGCATTCGGGTGGGATGCTTTATTTCTGGGCGTGAAAGCTCGGTAATGATTTGCTTTTAATTCTCTTAGAATTGGCAGCGTTAGAATATGTTTTCTTTCTATATGTTTGTTAGCTTTCCTTCTAGCTTTTATTCAAATAGCGTTTGTTTTTTTTAATCTCTTGTGTGTTTTTGCTTCTGTTCCACAGCCAGGATCCAGCCTGGAGCAGACCCACATTTTTGTTCTTGCACACATACTTCGTAGGCCCATCATCGTCTACGGAGTGAAGTATTACAAAAGTTTCCGTGGCGAAACGCTCGGGTACACTCGTTTTCAAGGTGAGCAAAGCGGTTCAGTCCGAGCTGACTTTGTTTTGCTCTCACGTTAGGTTTTTTTTTTTTTTTCTTGTTCTTTTCAAGCGATGAGCCATTCCTGTGGGTGTAGAAGAGCTAGACTTGCTTTTTGAAGCAGCCACAGCCTACATGTGTCTGCATAGCTCAGATAATTGACATAGCGGAACCTAGTCTAGAATAATTTGTCTGTTTTTGGTTTGTTTGTTTCAAATCTTGTAAAGGTGTCACAGGAGCAAAAACCCAGTATGGCGGGTAGACCCCCCCACATGCAAACTATCAGGATAAGAAGTCAGAGACACATGTGAACACAAAGAACAGTGTCTAGTTCCACAACCACCACTAGAAACCGTCTGGATTAAATTTGCCTCCTATTTATGCTGCGCTGGACTTGATGAAAATCCTCGGTGGGAGCCCACGACATGTGGTAGAGCCTCCCTGATGGACCAGTGATTTGCTGTTGTCAGGAGCCGGTGTAAAACACAGGGGAAGCAGTGCTTGTATGGATGCCTTAAAGGAACACAGCACAAAAACATGGTGCCCACTTGGAGTTGCTGAACAAAAAAATTGTTTCATTACCAAAGGTTGATGAGATACAGAAATAGCCTTTTCCAAAGATGTCTTTTATTTTTTTAAGGATGTCTCCATTATTTCCAGCTAAGGGGGCTTATTCCAGCAAATGTCCTCAACTCCGGGAGACTTGCATCTGAACACAATGCTGAAAGGTGTAGGAAAATCTCACCAAGCCTATTTATTCATCTTGATGATTTGCCTACTGCACCTTAGAAATCCTAGAGTTTACCGTTAGAAACTTTAGGACCAAGTCTAAAACCCTTACTCTAAAGTTTTGACTTTCCTTGAACTTCTTTATGTCGTGTCTGGTTAGAACCACTAAAACCGATGATCTGTTTTATTTGGATTTTAGGTAATAGAGCCACACTATGTACAAAACACACCCAGATCATAACCCCTTCACCACCATGCTTAAAGCAGCACCATGCAAGTTTTGACTCAAGTATTGCCAGGCTGCCCTTTTCAAAAACTCGCCTATGTAACTTGAGAGGGTCATGTGACCTAGAGCCACGCTGTACGGCAGTCTGATCTGCCCATAAACACGAGCGCTAACTTTATATGCTTCTACGTTCATAAATCTAATGGTAATAAAGTGTTAATATAATGTTACAACGGAGTCGGAGATTGTCTATCAATGCAGATCACCTACCCCACAGTAACATTGACTCACAAACTGACTTTGTTGTCACACATTTAGGCTATGTACAAGTAACAAAGCTAAGTTTATTTGCAAACATATGGTTTGATAACCAAATACTTAATGTAGATCACTAAAGAAAAATCCAATGAAACCCTAACCACAAACCGAAGATCAATTGAATACACAAATAACTAGAACACTTTAATTTTATAGAGTTGCTTGACTTCAAAACAGATATGACACCTGATCAGACATATTTTTGGTTCTCTGTATGATTTAATCTAGAGGGGTGAAATGTGGCCTTGTCTTTAAAGTAATGACGTTTTAATCTCCATGACGTTTTAATCTGCTGGTCCAAAGTAGTTTGCTGTCAGATTCCAAAACTTGGAAGTTACACAGTTCTGCATTGATAGTTGTGGAACTGTTAATGGACAAAATGTATACACCATTTTTTTTTTTACACTAGAGTCAAATTAACCCAGTCATGCTTATCGAAGTAGACTTTTATAGTAGCTTAAAACCCCAGCAGTCGAGCTAGCGTTGAAGTGTTTATGTCTGTTCACCAAACAGGACGCTGAGCATTAGGACCAAACATCTCTACTCTGGTCTCATCTTTCTGAGCGAGGTTGTTACAGAAGTCTGGGGGTTCGTCTAGACTCAACTTTGCTGCTGGCGCTTTTTGGATAGAAGAGGCTTTCTCTTGGCAACCTTTGCAAACAAGCTATACTTCTTCTAATTGTTCACTTGGGAGTGCAACGTTTTACATTTAACTGATGCTCCTGGGCGTTTTGCAGTGTCTGTCTGACCTTCGTGTGAATTTGCTGAGAGGTCTATTCCTGGACATTGTGGCAGCTGACTTCAATGTTTTCTAGCTGTTAATCTTTTCTTATTGCATTATGATGGACTTCATTTTGCCCTGTTGACATTAATTGGTAAAAAAAAAAAAATCTGTCCTGCTTGGTACGGTTACTTAGCGGGTCTTGTCTATAATTTTATAAAAATCTGCAGAAGCCTTTTTGAGGTGTACTTAGTTTTCACTGCCTATATTAACAGACAAGTAAACTTATTTTATTATATTGAAACAAATTTTGAGGATATTTGCCATGAAGTGGAATCATCTTCATTACAAAATGCTTGTGAAGATCATCCAAAAACACAACAGGAACTTAATTTATGTGCCATAGTTTTTTGTGTGTAATGTATTAGCTTCCAAACAGTAATTCAACAATCCGGCTTAGAACTGATAAACAACTTTTTCTGCTGCTAGACAGGAAGACACGGTGTTGATTATTTAACTAAATGTAGATTTTATAATTGCTTTATTTCTCCTCTTTATTCAGTATATTCAGATTATATATTTAATGGCCGAAATCTCACAACCCTCTGTGATTGTAATTGTTTATATTTTATAAAGGCAGGAAGTATTTTGTGTCCAGGCATTAGGTTTAATTCCCTCTGTGTTTGTACCCCCCCTCCCTGTTAGGTGTGTACTTGCCCCTTTTGTGGGAGCAGAGTTTCTGCTGGAAGAGCCCCATCGCTCTGGGCTACACGCGAGGCCACTTCTCAGCACTGGTAGCCATGGAGAACGACGGCTTCGACAATCGCGGCGCAGGCGCCAACCTCAACACAGACGATGACGAGACGGTCACGTTCCTGCCGCTGGTCGACAGTGAGAGGAAGCTGCTTCACATCCACTTCCTCTCGGCACAAGAAGTAAGGATTTTCGCCCCTAAAAGTGCAGTTTTACTGATGTGTGAGAGGCCTTGGGTGAGCGGGGGCAAGATAAAGTAGCACTTTTCCAAATTTTTTCCAATAAAAGTCAGTGGCTGTGGTTCTAGGGTCACTGTCCTCCAGGAAGGGGAACCTTCACCTCAGTCACAAGTCTTTCACACCCTCCGTAACAGGTTTTTGTCCAGAAGGGGGCGTTCAGACCAACCGTATCCAGTCTTTGGTTCTGTATGTGAAGCTAATGACAGCTAGCGCTAGCTAGGTCATAGGGTTGTCACCAATATTAAAATTTAAATTTCAATATGGATACACAGGAAAATATTCCATACTCAATACCGTTTTCAATACTAGAGGATTACACAAAAAACATAAATATTTTAGTAACATGAAAAACCTTTTTCAGTCTCAATATTCAGTTAAAGTTTTCTATTCGATTTTATTTATATACTGCCAATTCACCATACGTCAACTCAAGGCACTTTACATGGAACGTGCTTTAAATAAATGTGCAAATAAATGCAAAATAAATAACTTAAATATGACACATGCCTAGTAGCATGCTAGCTGCAGCTAATCACACAACATTAGTGCGGGCCACCGGTCGCACTAACATCAGTAATATCTTTGAGGTATTATATTAAATTATGAACAAAAGTTTAATTTATTAACCTGCTGGAATTCATCATGAAGGCCAGGGTGTCGGTCCTTGGGATGTTTGGCCAAGTTTATTGGGCTAATTGACTTTGTTGCACCACTTTAAAGCATTGTTTGCTCACATGCTTGTCAAGATCTTTGGGTTATCTTTCTTTGTTTGCCTTGTAAGCAAAATATTTAGTATTGATACCATGCCAAATTAGTATTGTATCCGGTTACAGTGTTTGAGTATCAATACTTTTGACAACCCTAATGGGTCAGTTTATATCGATTTTGAGGCAAATCTGTATCTTTGAATTATTCATTCATTAATATCGATTATATTATTTTGACAACCCTACTAAGGATCATTGTTACTGTATAAAAAACATATTTAAGAAGAAGACGGACCTACCGCCAAAGGACCACTACCACCAGAGACTAGAGGCTTCCCTCAACTGTGTCGGCGGTAAAACCGGGCAGAAAAGAAGCGCTCAGTATGTCCCCAGCTTGCTGCTCTCCAAAAAGCCTCCAGAACAGCTGTGACTAAACGACCCACTTGTGTTCTCCATTTAATAATTGGGGACTTCTTAAAGCAGTTGCTGATGTTTGATTTTTATTTATAGTATCCGAGTAAAGAGGATTGAATTTAAATCCACGCTGCACGTTTCAGAGTTTTCTGTCTTTGAAATATGAAACAGCTGTGATCTATTTTTGGTCTGCGTCGTTGAAGCATCCCAGATAAAATCCCAATAGGTTTGCGGTAGCGACATGGGGCATTTCAAAGGATCCGTGTGCTCTGTGTGGCACCGTAGTGTGTTTTTTTTTTTTTTAAGACTTGCTGCTCTGCTTTCAGATGGGAAATGAAGAGCAACAGGAGAAGCTCCTCCGAGAGTGGTTGGACTGCTGCGTGACAGAAGGCGGCGTTCTGGTGGCTCTGCAGAAAAGCTCCCGCCGCCGCAACCATCCGCTCGTCACTCAGATGGTGGAGAAGTGGCTGGACGGCTACAGGCAGATCCGGCCCTGCGCCTCTCTGTCGGACGGCGAGGAGGAGGAGGACGACGACGATGAGTGACTAAACCGAAGCGGAGGGAGCGGGTCTGCAGGAGGCAGGACCTTTCCACCCTCCATTTTTTTTTAAACCATTTTTTTTTGTGTTTGTTTTATTTTTATTTTCCTTTCTTGACACGGGCAAACTGTGAACGCCTCCAGCAGAGGACAGGGAACCACAACCCCCCTCATTCCCACCTCCCCCCGCCTCCAAAGCTAACAGAAGACACGGCTGCTCTTCTGCTCCACACAGCCGCTCGGACGGATTCTCACAAAAACCTTTGAGCTCTTTAATGACACCAACTCCAGACTGACAAAACGGTGGAGAATAGTGGTTCAGGAATGCAGACGACCCTTTGATTTGTCCTGTTCCAAATATAAAGGAAAATAAATAAAAAAATAAAAACCTCATCTTTATCCATAGATGTAAATGCATGTGGTTGTTCAAGAAAAAAAAAAGTTAAAGGAAATATACCAGCATTTATTTAATGTAACACTTTATAACTATTCAGCGTGGGCACTGACAGAAGCACACTTCCAACCTGACGTTTTCATTGTGTTTTCCACTTGTACAGAAGTTTGGCTTATTAAGCTTTTTTTTTTTTTTTTCTGTGTGTATGTGTTTGAACAGACGAGGACAAAGCCAATAAATATAATCTTCAGAAAACCAGAGATTATGTCATAATAACAACTTATTATATTCTTATTATAAGCAATGCACCTTTATGGAAACATTTCTAATTAAACTGCAGCATCATTGCTTGAAATACGATCCTTTATGAAGGGAGATTTGCCCTCTAAGGTTTTTAGCACATTAACCTACGTTTTTTTTTTTTTTTTGGATATTTGGTTTACTTTTTACAGACTGATTGAACTGAGAAGTTGTGCGTGTTTGAATTTATTCTACATATTTATTGTTTGGAGACTTGTTTGAGCTAATAAGAGCTTTATGTATATTTTTCTCCCTTTTTTATTTGTGAATTTTGTTGATTATTCTCTCAATCTCGATGAAGACACTTTTGCACAGAAACACTGTTGCTGTAAAGGAGAGAACCAATCTCGACTGTGGGAAGTTTACTTACATCGTTGCATGGGATTTAGTACCTCATCTGAATGCCTAAAACCTGGTGCTTTTCGTTGTTGTTGTTGTTGTTTTGTTTCTGGCAGATGAGACACGTTCAGTGTTAAAACTTACGCTCATCCCCCGATCCCTCCGAGGATCGCCTGTCCGGCTCCCATATGATGGTACATGTCAGTTCACCTCTGTAAAGTCTGTTCCCGACCCGTTCTGTTTCTACAGTTTGTTGTGAGAGATTGCAACATCTACAACCAAAGCTGACATAAAAAAAAAAGAGATTTAAAAAAAGTTAATTTTTGCTGTGAATGTTTGCATTATTTCTCCCCCCTCCCCCCCCCTTCTTTCACCGTTGCGTACTGTAACCTCTTTCGTGTTTCATTCATGTCATGTCATACCTGTTTTGATCGTCACCTGTGTGTTGCTTTGTATTTATACAATAGTTGAAGTTGTAACTATGACGGTTTGTGGATTTAGGCCTGACTTCACTAAGCGGCGTGTAATGCAAAGAAAAGCTAAAATATGGAGGGGGAAAAAAGCAAATAAAACCCTTTTGAATGTCAAGACTGAGCTGGTCTCTGTTGGATGTTCTGCAACTTGATGTTTTGCAGTTTTGTGTTGGATTGAAACTTCAGTGAGTATTCGGTCCCTCACTTAGTCCACTATTTATGTTTCTGCAATATTCTAACATGGATTCAATTAATTAACGAAAAACACCTCAGAATACTCCACAAAAATAAAGTTTTTTTTGTTTTTTACAAATGTAAAATGACAAAGGAATACACTTTTTCTCACTGAAGTCAAACAAAGCCCTGGAAATGAATTCATTATTTAATGGCAAACTAGAAATATTACTAGTAGGACCATTTTGGACCATCATGCACTTCTATAGCGTAAAACTGTATATATATATATATATTTTTTAAAAACCTTTCTGTGCTTTTCATGAGTGCTGCCATCTTGGCATCCTCGATGACTCAAATCACGCGAGAATATCTGTAATCGTGACTTACCAACTGCACCAGGCCCTGGAATACGAACATGCGATAGATCGAAACATGGGTTTGGTGCGGGAGAACTTAACTGGACCGCTGCAAGTTCAGACCCCCAACCCATTAGAAAGCCATTAGGATGAGAGGGGAGACTCGCCCAACAACAGTGTCTGACCTCACAGTTAGGCTCCTGAAAGACCGGCCAAAACATCCCATAGACACTCTCCTAAAACGTGTGGAAAGCTTTTGGAAAAAGAGCTCAAGCTTGTATAGCTGAAAAGGGTGGGATGACATCATAGTAAACGCTATTGATTAAGAACAGGACGTCGCTCATATGGGTCTGAAACGGATGGGCAAATAGTTTTGGCAGTACAGTGCAATGTATCTTTATTCTAAAGACATTGTTTACAGCAGGCGACTGATTCATGCATAAACCCCTCTGCAATGACAACTTCTGAGAAATAAAGGGGCAAAAAAATAAATAAATCTGGATTTATGGTAGCACATTCTACTTTTTCAATAAACCACACAAAAGATGATGTGTTATAAATATTTGTCGGGGGAGCCATCAGTTACTTTATGTAGCCAGAAGTGTATTTACTGTGTTTTCAATTCTAAACCTGGCGACAATAAAGGAAACTGTGACAAAGAGATGCATCAGGATTTCATATTAGAATAATAATAATAATAAAAAAAAAAAACAAGCTTCAGAAGATTTAAAGTATCTTCTGAGTGGCGGAGTCAAGAAAGAAATAACGATAACCAGTCATGAATCAGAACAGTAAGTTTTTATTTATTGGTTCCAGCTGCACTGTATGCTATATGTTCACCTTATACAAGAAACAAATACAAATACTCACACTAAAAACCAAACAATCTGCTAGCAGCCACGTCTTGCTAAAGTCTCGGTGTTGAAGTAAGGGATGGACAGATGGATGAATGGATGAATGGATGGATGGATGGATGGATGGATGCGGCCGCTGCTTGTTCACAGAGCCTCCGGGAACCCCATCTGGCTCTCGTCACAGCAGGGAAAACAATGGGGGAACTGTAAGAGGAGCGAGCGAGGGTGGGGTCGGCCACGTCAGACTACACTTATATGAACATTTAACAAGGCAATACAAATCTAACAGGAGTGAAAACCTTCAACATCAAAAAATGTACATTTGATTTATAAAAAAAAAAAAAAAATACCACAATGGAGAAAGAAATGCAGTAATCCAGAGTTTCTTCCTGTTCTGTTCAGATTTCATGTTATTTTGTTTTTTCCTGAGTAAGACATTTCCTGTTTCTGTTTCCCTCCCACCCCAACACGCTCATATCTCATAACCGTGTTGCTGCCATGCAAATCAGGTCCTTTGGACACCAACAGATAATATTGTGTTCATAACAAACAAATATCCGAGGTACTTTGAAAGATTGCAGCTCACTTTGATAATATTTCCCAATTGTTTGTGTTTCTATTTTTGTTTTATTTAGTTCATTTTTTTGGTTTAAAAAGGGTTATTCCTACCTCACAAATCCAAATATTAGCCCACATTTATTTTCTCCTATTTTTCCATTTTTTTTTTTGTATTTTTTTTTTTTTTTTTTACATTCTTGGAACACAACCCTTCATAAAGAGAAACGGGCAAAATTAGAGTTCAGATCTAAGAAACTCCTGACTTTTCCTGTCTGCCAAACATGCCTGTAAACCCTTTAACGTTCATACACTGAATAACAGAAAACAAACAACAAAAAAACAGATACTGATTTTCAACAGAAGCACTGAAAACAAATCAAACAGAATGAAGTAAAAAAAAAAAAACAACAACAACTAAGTAACACCGGACACTTTTGTGCAGAAATTAGGGGGGAAGGGGGGGAAATCAAAGGGATAAAATTGGGCTTGACAAGGTCCTCCTTTAAACCAGGGAGGACGGGGGTCAGGTTTCCCTGCAGCCTTTAGTTCCTGGTAACAAGTCCCAGATGTCAGACGAAAAACC
This sequence comes from Fundulus heteroclitus, assembly GCF_011125445.2. Taxonomy (NCBI): domain Eukaryota; kingdom Metazoa; phylum Chordata; class Actinopteri; order Cyprinodontiformes; family Fundulidae; genus Fundulus; species Fundulus heteroclitus. The sequence continues at coordinate 28,349,039 of NC_046382.1, read as the reverse complement.
TCCCTAATACATACGGAATGGTGAATATAGAAAGAAAAACGTCACTTAGTTCAGTGAGGAGCAAAAATCAGATCTGAAACAGGGAGAGAGTTTGGATCATCTGCACAGGAGTTTGACAGTCGCTCAGTCCCATCTTGGTGTGGCAGCTCAGGTGTGCACCATCCTCCACTGTCCTCACTTGGGTTTAGTGGTTTCATACAAAAAACAAAACTGTGTGTAACACATTAGCCCGGCAGGCAGTTTGCTGGTAGGTCCAGATGGCTGAAGTCAAGCTTACGTTTGGATGGGTTGACTTGGTCGGATCCTTAGTTTTTACACTGCTGTCATGACCCGCATTGACTCCTGCGGCGGTCCTACTACGGCTCAGTCATGTGCTCTCTCATGGGGTCGCCGTGTTTGGAGGGTTGGTGCGGGGAGGCAGCCTGTGACGGATGGGTGCCCGGGGGCAGAGTGTGGGCGATGGGCAGCCCCCCAGGCACCAATCCTTCCATAGGTCCGATTATCCCGCCGGGAGCGACGCCCATCACGCCAGGAGGGAATCTGGAAATGGACACGCAGAGTCAACAACTCCCATTGGAAACATAGGAATTAAAAAAAATAATAATTCACCCCTCTTATTAATACATTTTAAGGGATTTTAAGGACAATTTGGATAATTTGATGAGGCTGTTATCAGTTACAAATATTTCTCTTAAAATTGGAGAAAGAAAACATTTTTTTTTTAAAATACAGATAAAATCAAATTTAAACAGAAACTTGAACATTTGTTGTACAACTTGAGCCACATCAAATTTTTTCAACAAAATGTCTATAAATGACGTAGGGATACATGTGGGTAAAAGGACATCAACAGATGAGGATTAGAGGGTCATAATTACAAGTATTTAAAGGGTCCTTTAGAGACAGTATCCCCCCCTCCCAAAAAATATTTTTAGATTCTGAATTTGTGAGGTTTAGCCCATTATATTCATAGCAATAAAAAAAATAAAAAATAAAAAAAACAACAGTGACTCAATTTTATTAACCAAGTAAAAATATAATAAAGTCTGTGCACCATTTACCTCATTCCCCCTTTATTTATTTACAATGTTATTGTTTTATCATTTCAGAAAACAGAAAATGTAAAATATTATAAAAAGAGGTACAAGTGTTCAGTTTCAAAAAGAATTACAAATGATCATGATACCATGTAAAAGGATTTTAGGTGAAAAACAAATGCTAAAGTGCATTTATGTCATTTCTGATCAAATAAATTTTTGAACATAAGCTCATTTTGTTCAAATGCTTCCAGGAAGCTAATTTCATTCCTAAATCCATTGTTTGTCATGAATAAGTTTCAATGTTTTCCACATTTAGTCACAGCTAAAAACTTTATCCACTAGTGCATGTTTGTGACGTGGAAGGAAAATGATCAATGATTTTCAGCCTTTCTGAAAATAAATATTTAAAGAGGGTTGCAAGCCCCCTTAACTCTGAGACCCCTACATACGATCCGGTGCCTTCATAGGGCGTATATTCAGTAAACAGAGTCCATCTTTGTATAGCCGCTCTCTTAAGGCGTCTGAGGTTTGTCAGAGAACAAAACAAACACGAAGACCAACAAGCACAGCAGTCAGATCAGGGACAAAACTGTGGAGAGGTGTAAAGCAGGGTTAGGTTAGAAAACAATATCCCAAGCTTTAAACATCTAAAAACACCATGCCCACGCACTAACAGGGCAATGGCAGAATGGTAAAATCATGCTGTGGGGACAGTTGGATAGAGTTGATGGCAAGATGATTGGAGCTAAACACTGGAAAACCTCTTAAAGGCAGCAAAAACCTAAGCTTCAACTTCCAGGAGGACAACGATCCAAAACATTCAACCAGGACTACAGTGTAATGTCTTGAAAGGCATATTTAGGTATGGCCCAGTCAAAGTCAAGCCGCAATTCCATTCACAATCTGTGGCAAGACTTGAAAATTGACATTTAGCTGATGACCCATCGGGCTGATCTGGAGCTATATTGCAGAAAATAAATTAGTATCCGGTTGTGCAAAGACATACCTCTAATAAACCTGCAGCTGTAAGTGCAGCAAAACAGCTGGATATACACCTAACTTTTCAGATTTATTTTAAAAAAAAGAATAATAAACCATGTCTCATTTTCCTTCCATTTTCCAATCAAGGGCCACGTTGCCCTCGCATGATGTCAGACGAAACCATCCGAATCAAAAAGGTTAAGAGTTCGTGGCTGTAAGCAGGACACAATGGCAGAAAATGAAAACAACAGGTCTGCGAGCCTCTGCAGGCTGACTGTCTGTGGCCTTTATCTTATTTCCTCCACCTCTTTCAACCCCTCCAGCATGAGATAATCCCACGTGTTGTGTTTTAGGTTCCTGTTCAGGGTGGGGAAAGGGGAAGCTGGGAAAGCGGGGCGGAGGGCGGTGCAGGCACTGGGCGGTGCAGGTTAGAGAGTGAAGGAGAACAAGGTTACAGAACTCTACTGGGTTTGCTTTTTTTATCTCGGAGCTTTCTGGATTCATTTACCTGGTAGAGAATTAGGTATATAATTTGTCCTGCATTCCCCCCGTTGCTATGGCCTGTACCATGGTTTGGTTCACTCGGCTGTGTGAGAGAAGCAGTTCAGGCTGGTTGAGACAATGTAGAGACCGACAAACGCAGAGGCTAAACTTAACAAGCTCATCTTGGGCCACAAGCACAAGGTTTAATATACAACAAGAACACACAGAAACTCTTCACCCACGGCCTGACAGCCGCTTGTGTTCAGGTGACACAAGCAGGGCCGGCCCAAGCCCTAATGGGGCCCCTAAACGAAATTTTGATCTTGAGGGTCCCCTGTTTCTGCCAATTAGTTGTCAAATGTCAAACATGGTGATGTTTCAATTACTATTTGCTATCAAACATGAGCAAAAACGTCGTTTGAAGCCAAAAAATAAAAAGCCGAAATATGCAGGGCCAACCCCGAGTAATTAACTCAAAGGTAAAGCTCAGTTTTACACAAATACAAACACGTTAGCCCAAATGTTTGGCTATTTAACCGGACCATTAAGCATCACTAGCAAGCTCATTTTTCCATTAACAGCTGCACAAATCTGTTTTATAAACATGACATTACCAACACATACAAACGTACCTTAAGCTTGGCTTTTTTTTTTTTAATTAACTTCTTCCTCTATCTTTCCTAGCTGCCCCTGAAGGATATATGTCCTTTTTTGCAACATCTTTCCGCCTACTTCCCTTCCAGCTGCGCTTCGGACGTTTGGAATCACATTGCACATATTACCAATGCAGCGTCACTCACCGCAGCGACTAGGAGACCCCAAGAACAATTAAAAATATATTTTCTTGCATGCATAAGTAGCAATTTCTACATGATCAAAGATATATCATTTTTAATGCACAAATTTACTATGAAATTGGCTGTTTTGGCACTATAATTATATAGAAATTATGCATATATATGTGTATGTGTGTGTGTAATCTTTTCTCATTGCTCTTGGGGGCCCCCTAGTGGCCCTGGGGCCCTAAACAGCCACTTTGTTTGCTTTTGCCTTGGGCTGGCCCTGGACACAAGCGCTCGCTGCTTGATGTGCAAGAACCTCCTACCTGTAGGCAGCCCCGTTGATCTCTGGGTGAACCTGAGGCTGCTGCTGCTCCATCATTCCCCACGGCGCCGTGGTCATGAAGAACTCTTTATTGACGCAGTTTCGCAGGCTGTCGGGAATACGACCTGTATGTGGGAGGGTTGAGTTTGGTCAAACTTTGAACCGGCCTGGGAGAGCTCAAACACGGTATCCGTACCAGTGATCGCCCGGCGGATTTCCGTGGCAGCGGCCTCTCTCATCTCCAGCGACGCCTGCTCGCTGTACCAGGCGGTGTGCGGGGTACAGATCAAGTTGGGGGCGTCTTTGAGAGCGCCCTGGGAAAAACTGTCCAACAGCAAATGTGGGATACACAAGAGAACGTTGGTGACAAGACAAAGAGGTATACAGAAATCTCAGCCACAGATGGCGAAGACGAAGAGGCGGCGCACCTGAAAGGCTCCGACTCGTGGACATCCATCGCAGCGCCGCGTATCCTGCCTTCTTTCAGGGCCTGAGCCAGAGCCTTCTCATCCACGAGACCTCCCCGTGCCGTGTTGACCAGGAAAGCACCTTGGCGCATCTAAAAACGCAGGAAGCAAAACATGGGAGTGCTACTATTGGCTCAACGCGGCGGGAAACGTTTAAAAGCTTCTTGTCCCTCCGGTTAGGTGAGTTAATGGCTGCAGCATGTCGTTTTTATCCAGTTTTTTTTCTGAGTTTCCTTGAATGCAGCCTTATTCTGTCCCCATTTTTTTCAAGAAATCGCCGTTGGATTGAATTATTGGGGGCCAGGATAAAACGCCATGGATCTGAGCCAATCAGAGGCAGTGGAGGGCGGCTCTGTCTGTGGAGATTCAGTCACAGATTTGATTTCTGCCTCTGGTTAGAGCGGCTGAAGCAAGCATCAGCCTTTGCTCTCTTTCTGCATCCACAACAGGAACGCCAGCGGTTGCAGATGTTCAAACATGAGCGTTACCGTGATAATGTTACTGTTTTTAATTTCCACTATGATTTTTTTTGATAGTTTACATCAGATTTCATATGTTGCCATTTATGTATGGACACAAAGCTTGGGATATTTATAACATAACTGATCCTTTATCAAAATGAGTAAACTAGCCTCGTTTGGTAAAGTCAGCCGTCATTAGGATATTATGTGTTTATTACTTACAAACACATAACATTGTAATGAATTTAATAATGTTTAAAGTCAGTCACACAAATATAAAACTGTAATTCCGCTGTGAAGAAAGAATGGAAAATTTATATTCTCAAATATTAATACTTAGGGAGACACTCGTCAGGCTTCTCCTGGCCTAGAAACATATTTGGGATTTCTAACTTACCCATCCTGATTTTTGGTCCATTCAGGCATTTTTCTCTCTCACATCTAAAGGTCTGAGTTGTATTTTGAATACGATGCAAGATAACAAGATTGTCTCCTATTATGCATCCAAAGCACGTGATATTGGTTGACGGATTGCCAAAAACAAAATGGTGGGAGGTATTATTTTTGTTCAATTCAATGGATTTGGGGGAAAAAATTATTTCAGTATTTGGCCTTTTGATCCAAGCCAGTCAAGAGAACATTGGTCAAGTCTCTGGTCAGATGAACGGTGAATCTCTTCTACTAGATCAACAGATGTCAGCAATATAATAATAATAATAATAATAATAATAATAATAATAATAATAATAATAATAATAATAATAATAGTTGTTATATTTAACTGTATGAGTAAACATTAAACAGTCCTGAAGTTTAATTTCATGGCCATTTACAGTTGAAACAAACACTGCTCCACTGTTAAAACTTATTTAATATTTAGTTAGATTTGCTTTAGAAATATTCACTTGACAGCATGTTTCATAATAACAAATGATGATGTATCTGATTTATATCATAAGTTCATTGTTTGACTCCTGATAGTTTAGCCTCCCCAGATGTTACGTACTGTATCTCACTCTCCAGTGATCGTCCTTCATTGTTCGTTTTGCACGAAATACTGCAGCATTTTTATGTTTCACGTTGATTCGCCTGTTCACTACTTCTAACAGATATACACAAATTTATAACATTTTAAATATTTCAAGTTGTTGCTAATTTCCAAATTTCTCCTCTTGTGTTACATTGATGGCTTCAGGTTGACGCTGTCTTGTTTTAAATCTCTCTCTACATCTGCTCTCAGATCAATAAATGCTGGTCTTGAATAACGCTGCAACCGTTCCATTTGATCCTGTTCTTTTTATTGTTATATTTTATTCTAAGCTTGCTTTTTTCAGGTAGGGTTGGTATTAACTGTGGACAGCGCTTTATAATTATTGTATGTTTATTGCTTTTGTGTTTGGCAGTCATTTCTTCGAAAGTATACGGACCGTTGGCTGTAAGCCAAGTACCCTTTAAGGGAATAATTAAGTTTTCCTGAATATAAACCCAAAACTGAGCCGCTGCTGTGCGGATTATATCCTCCAGGTGGCAGCAGTAGGCAGTAGGAGACTATGAGAGCTCAGAATAAGATCAGCACTCATCACAGATAAAACTCTAAAACAGAAACATTTGACAGAATCTCATTTCAGGGGTTAAAGTACATTGCATTCATCATCCATCCAGAGTTTCTTTGAAGTGTTCAGCTGTACCTTAGCTGGACAGAAGCATAATTTGGCTCATAAACTGGAGTTTGTTGGCAGCTCAGTATAAAAGTGAGAACATGAAACTAAACATATTTATGTTCCCTTTGGGATTAATGAATATTTCTGAATTTAATCGAAAAATAGTCAGGAACCTGACTAAACTGTATTTAGGGGTAATATCTGGGAGTAAATGTTTATGATATAAGATAAAATATATACACACTTCTAAAAAAACATCTGATGTTAGATTTACATTCTTTCCACCTGACTATCTCTGGGTGTAACTTGTTTGGAGTGAGGAGGCTGCAGAAGAGCACACTGGGATCTCACAGCAGACCTCAAAGTCATAAATGGACAAAAGCAACGTATCAGTTCAGCCCCCACACGTCTGCTCCATGTCTGTTTCCATGTGATTGCTTCTGATCATCGATAAAGGCTTGTTTAACAGCCTGCAGCCTGCAGCTGGCAACAAAGGAAGCGAAGACGGAGCAACAACACTGAAAGATTCTTGAATTTGCTTCCGCGAGCCACCAGCTGTGTTTCTCCTTTTTTTGCATTTACCGCCCGGGTCCAGCTTTCCGTCTCACCTGTTTGATGGTGAAGTCGTTGATGAGGTGGTGGTTGTGTTCATTCAGGTTGCAGTGCAGGGACACGCAGTCGCTCTGGTACAGCAGATCCTGCAGCGTGTAGACCCGCTGGACTCCGAGCGAGCGCTCCAAGCCGTCCTGCAGGTAGGGGTCGTAGAAGATCACGTTGAAGCCGAACGCCTTGGCCCGCATGGCCACCGCCTGGCCTGTGCGACCTGGTTGAGGGGGAGGAGGAGAGAAGTCACCGGCTGAGCAGTTTTGGAAAAGTGCCGTCACTGATAAATCTGTGGCAGTTTTAAGATACTTAGAATATTATTCCATGAGTCTGAATAAGGTTGTCTGTGTTAAATCTAGAACGATCCATTAAAGTTTTTTGGTATTAACATACGGTAAGTCTGATAGCAATTGCTATGTTAGTTACTGTACTGTAACTACTGTATGTTAGTTAGATTCAGCTCTTTATTGGAAAACGTTTAATTAAAACCACAGAAAAAATCCGCAATTTAAATAAAACTTTGTTTGGGACACATTTTTGAAACCCAAATCAAAAGCATAATCAACAGAAGGATCGGCTGCAGGGTAAATTTGTACAGCCAGTGTTGTATAAAGCACTGAAATCTCAGAGTCAAGTAAAAGTATAGGTACCTCTCCAAAATATGACTTTGGTAAAAGTCCAAGTCACTGACTGAAATGTTACTTGAGTTAAAGTCTTAAAGTATCTGAAATGTCTTGTACTTAAGTATGACAATTCCTATGAAAATAGATGTACTCAAGTAATGTAATGAAAAGTATAAGTAAAAAGTAAGCAAATGCAGTTTGAATGACATTTTTTACATTTTGGTAAACTTTAAAGGTCAAATTCACTTAAAATAATATAAACAACCAAGTGCAGGAGAAATTTAGACCAAGTTTAGACAGACAATACAACCTTTTTGTAATCTTTCAGTTTTTTTTTCTTCAAGTAAGGTCAGCGCTATACAAATTCTCTCTCTCTCTCTTTTTTTTTTATTTTTTTTTGTAAGGAGTAACTAAACCAAACATTGAAAATGTATTGGAGTAAAAGTATGCAATTAAGTTCGAAAACATAGGGAAGTGAAAGTGAAAGTTATCAAAAAAATGTATACTCGAGGAGAGTATAAAGTACTCCAAAATATATTTAGTTACAGTAGTGAAGTATTTATACTTTGTTACTATACAACACTGTGTACAGCAGTTTAACACTATTTAATTGTTGCTCAGACTGCTGGGGTATGGGTTAGATTGGGGGTCACCAGCCACCGGACCCCGGATTGGTGTGTCGTGATTTTGGGGACAGAGATTCGTTTTACTTTGAAAAACCTGAATCATCCGTGCCCTTCCATTTGTTCGCTCAAGAGGTGCCAAGATACGGCGTGAGAGAAAGGTGGCAGCGTCCGGTCTGGCCGAAAGGTCTTTTGCTGCCTTTGTGGCTGCATGGTGAAATGTGTGGAAGACACAACCCCACAGAGACCAATCCCCTCCCACCCCCCAGAGGAAGAGTGGGAAACCTCCTGACTACATGTCTCACTGTTTTAAGTCCCTGACCTATACACAACAACACATGTCAGCCTTACAAGAATGGCATGTTCTCCTGTCTTTTCCATTTGGAGGAATGGGCCTCTGTGTCACATCATATTTACAACAGAGGGAAACACAGTAAATGTTTGTGCGGCTCTTTACACACATTTAACGGGCTTGGCTGCAGGACCATATCTGGACGACCCCATAGGGACAGATTTTTATGTTCGGTTCTAAAAATGTTGCTTATTTGCACTATTTGATATAAACAAACTGCACATGCACAATCAAAACAAGGAATAAAAAAAGGCTTAGATAATTAGACCACAGAGGTAAAAGACGTAGTGGTTTTAGTCTGGAGACGGGGAAAAAGTAGCACAGATCAATCAAGATGAATATATACAGGAATGAAAGCTTGCATGAATACGTTAAGAGATTTAGGTTGATAGAGAGAAAGGCTGATAGTGACATCAAGCAGGACTATCTTTCAAACAAAATGTCATATTGAGCAAATAAAGCTACAAGTCACGGTGCTTTCTAAACTCATAAAACACACAGATGATTTGGTTCTTTTGCACAGATTGTGCTTTTATATTTTTGAAAAGGTATTACAGTTGAAAAAGCCTCACCACATATACTCATATTATGATAATATGGAGGTCTTAAGAATATGTAACCAACTGCACATCTTGTTTGACTTTTAATAAAGAGCTGAGTAAGCAGAGGCCAGCAGTCTTATTTCCACAGTTACAGCAAAGTGCAGATCAGTTTTAATATCCTTTCTCTATATTCATTTACGCAACAAATTACTAAACCTAAATGCAGATCTTGAGTTTTTTTTTTTTTCAAATTAAATTAAATTATGTTGAATGTCATGACTGTTGAGGAGATTGGAGGGGTAGTGTTGAGAAACACCCGTTGTATTTCAGAAATAATGGCTGAGCCAAGAGTTATTATACTTTATGCACAGTTCAAATGTCAACAGAGGAAACAGCACTGCAAATTTTGAAGGAAAGTAGAATTAATTTTCTCCATGCTTCAAAAGTACACTTGGAACTTACAAAGCCTTGCAAAAGTATACACAATTCTTGAGCTTTTCAACATTTCAACATTTGGGGACTCTGATGAATACTTTCCTTCCTTTGCTCATAGCAGGGGGAGAAGTGTGAGGGCTGCGGATACTATTGCAGGGCACTGTATAAGTGAGCAATGGATCCACATTGAAAACAACAGAGCCAACGCTGTTTTGTTTTCCTGGCTTGTTTTTAACAGGTTGTAAGGCTACGGTTGTGCTACAGCACCAAGATAAGGGAGGCAATGTGTTTCCCTCAACTCACATCGGCAGAATAAATCTTTGATGTCACTGATCTCGAGCTTTAAAGCACAGTAGTGAATCATTTCATGGAGATGGATCTTTCTGTTTTCATTTGCCCAAGTAAAAAAAAAAAAAAAAGAATTTACTCCATAAATTGCTGCAGAAATTGCACAAGCTGCTGCATTAAAGATTTATCAGCGTAAAAGCAATGAGGTCCATGGCACCAAAGACCCAAAGGTGGAGGACTGTATGATTAATTTTGCCTACATCTTCCATTCACGCCATTCTTCAGCAAATCTCTGCAGACTTCCCAGACAAAAACCCATTCCTCTTCTAAAACATGCCAGTCTCCCCTTTTTTCATACCTGAGAGACCCTCCTCGGAGTGCCCTACTCTTCAAATCCCCGTCAGCACAGACTACAGGATTTTAGATGAGATTCTCACCAAATCCGATGAGGCCGAGCGTCTCGCCTCGGATCCTGGCCGCCCCGGACGCCACCTCCCGGATCTGCTCCACGCTCTGGACCCGCGTGCCCTCCCGGAGAGCCTGGTACAGCCAGGTGTTTCGCCGGTACAGGTTGAGGATGTGACAAAGCGTCGAGTCTGCTGTCTCTTCTACGGCCGCGGAGGGAATGTTACACACAGCAATGCCTGGCAGAGGGACAGAAAGAGAAGTGAGGAAAATAATAGTAGTACAACTTAAAAAAAAACACAACTGCACAGATGACTGCTGTATGTTTTTAGTTAATTTTTTGGGGGGATAAATAAAGGTGTGAGATTATCAAATGAAATTTAATATCAGATTATTTCATATCAAAAATTAGCTGAATTTTGTTTTCATATTAGGATTTAATTTATTAGGAGAAAACAAGCAATGCAAAACTACATGGCCCTATGTGACGAATCGCTCTCCTTGTTACTCTTGAACTTCCTGCTGTAAACCACCTTTTTTTTTTAAAGGAAAAGTTCACTTTCACCAGCTCACCTGGGTCATTACTGCCTGACCTCAATTAAAACTTGTGTGCTAGTTGAACTTAAAAACGGCAAACATCGCGTTTTGACGATAGGTTTTACATTTTTGCCATATCTGCATCTGGTTAAATCTGCCGTCAAGTTAACACAGCATTTAAGAAAAAGAACATAATACCAGTGGTGAAACACGGTTGCATTGTGTACCCTGCTTTGCTATTTCAGGACCTGAACGTCCTGAAACTATTAATTCTGCTTGTTTTGGAAACGGTCTAGTCGAAGTCCAGAATAAAATTTGATTTAAATGCTGTAGCATAACCTTAAACGGGCACGTCCTGTTTAAAAATCCTCCAAAGTTGAGGACAAATCTATTCTGCTCACAAGGGTGGGCCAGAATATACCTCCACAGCGATGTAAGAAACTAAATGCCAGTTACAGCAAAAGCTTGATGGCAGTCGCCACAACCCGCTCTTAGGTGCGGGGATCCATTACTTTGGTTTGGATAGCTTTTTTTCCCCATTAGAAAATGAAATCGTCATTTGAAAACATTTTTAAAATATTTTCTCGGATTGTATTTAATATTAAAACTTGTCTGAAGATTAAAAGCATTTGAGTGTGGAGGGAAAAAAAAGCTCAAACAGAGGAAAACTGTAAAGGTGCACAAGTGTTTTTTTTTTTTCACAACACGTTACACAGTAAGGACTACATGAAGGAAGATCGCAGTAAGGAATCCATGTCAGTGTGATGAAACATAACAGGCAACATTAATGAGGATATCACACTAAATCCTGCTCTCATACCAAACATATGCTGAAAGGGCCAAATGGGAGCAGAGAGAATTTCACATGCGTTAAAGCATCTGGTCTGAAGTAGTTCCACCACCTCTTGTGTTGTGCGGTTAATAAATAATTTCTGCAGCATATGTTGTTTATGCTAAGTTAATTAAGCCGGTAAAAGTTAGGTTCGACCCCGAGGAAAAGGTGAACTCTCTTTACCGACGTTGCGTCATTTCTGCTATTGTTGTCACGCCCGTGAACATCTAGGCCATGCGGGCTTGCTGCGGCTCCTCTTGTTCATTATTCTCAGCATATGATTACTGCCTTCCACTGAACGGCCTCGATCTATACGGCCTATTTGTGCTCCCCGGCCTCACCGAGCTCGCCGGCAGCCTTGATGTCGATGTTGTCATAGCCGCTGCCTATGCGTATGATGATGCGCAGCGCCTTGAACTTCTCCAGGTCCTCTCTGGTCAGGGTGATGGTGTGGTACATCATGGCCCCCACCGCCTCGTTCAGCACCTGCGGGGCATCAGAAAGGAGGTCATCGTCGTCATCCTTATCCATCCTCTCAAATCACACTTCCATCATCGCTCCAACTCTGATATTCGGTGGAGCAAAAACTGCAGGAGCCGACTTGTTGCGGCCGCTGTGAATGAAAGCGTCGTTGCCGCCTCCCAAGTTTTCTGGACCCGAGTTCATGTTCGCCATCCTTCATCTAAATGCAAATGGATTGTTTATGTGCGCACTAAAACATGAGCAGTTGTCTGTGTGTTTACTGTATAATGAGTGCTTGCAAAAGCTGCTTTTTGTCACAATCCATTAACTCAGACTGTATGCAAACAAGGTCAGAGCGGGTGCAGGCCGGACAATAAAGTAGACTGACAGCTGCTGAGAAAACCCCGCGAGCATTAAGAAGTCGCTGCTGGGAGCCAAGGCCGCGAAACAACTGGTTTAAATTCACGACCCACTAACAGGATTGACCTACCTGAGCCAGATTAGCATAGCCATGAATTTCCCGCCCAACATCTTTTATTATAGCCAGAAATAACAGGAGATGGCTGCTAAAACTCAAGGTTAAAGCTCTCCTTGGGCATTAATGTCATTACTGTGGAGCAGGAGGGCCGTCGGCATGGCGTGGAGGACGAATCGTTGCATGCTGTTAAGCAGGAGAAGTATAAACCAAGCGCAAGTTTACAATGACTGTAAAAACTCAACAAACGGATTATAGATTTTATTGATCGGCGTGTTTCTGAAGAATCCCCATCTGCAGTTAGAGTTGGCGACCACATAATATTGTTTATTACAGCGTTACATTTAACGTGTGGCGGTCAAACCGAGGGTTTGTTTAATTCTGAGTTTGAGAGGAACTGTTCATTTCTGAGGCTTTTGAGAGAGACACAGCAGTTGAATCTGCATGCTTTCAGTCTGGATTATAAAATAAGTAAAGCTGAAGAAGCTAAGAGACAAAGCATGGTGATTAATTAGTCAGCATCCATAACTATTTTATTAGCTTTAAAGTGAGCCAGACTTTTTTCCATGATGCTTTGTCAACAACTTTAAGAGTCGTTAAAGACATAACAGAAACAATAATGCCCCCCCCCCCCCCCCCCCATCTCCTCTCATCTGTGAATTATTTAGTTGATTTGTTCTTGATGTTTGGCACCTGTCATAAATGAATGAGCAGGAGGCTTAATATGAGTCCGGTCCTGAAATGCAATCTGTTTCCATAACAGGAAAAAAATCTGGCTAAAGATATTTCATCACATTTCACTGGGCGTGGAAGTAGAAATACAGAAACCATGATTGCAAACAGAATTGTTATTAGTCATGTTAGAGATTGTTTTAGCAGACCTAATTGCCAACCGGCCAGTCGGAAATTCAACAATCGGATTTTTGACCTGAGGCGCATCAGGTTAACCTTGCCTGCAAGATGAATTCTCGTGGTATTAGTGTGTTCACAAACACATGTGAATCCATGTTGTACTGCTCCGGTTTCAACAGTTTATGTCTGAACCACAAACGGTTCGGACCAATCACATTGCAGTATTGAGGTTTAAGGCAGGACATACCGGTGCAACAAAAGCAAGAGCTGCTGAGCCCACAGTTGAACCAACATAAACATGGCAGCGCAGGAGGACCCATGCGTAGCTGCTGCTATCACATCTGATTTGTAAGAATCCATGATTTCATCTTTGGAAGAAGAACAGCAATAAGTGCCTTGACTAGCTTAACTCCTGCTGTTTACATTTTAATTTGATACCATGATTAGCTAAAACCAACCTTTTCTAGGCACCGCGTGTCGCTTTGCCCAATTAGCTCAGAGAGTTCTGCTGAAATTGCCTTCTTTCCCCAAACTGGTTCAATGGGAGCAGTCCCAGATTGATAATGTGCAGATCTAGGCTCCATCTGAATACCCTTAAAAATAGCTTCTAGCTCTTATTCCTAGCTCCTGTTCCTTGACCTTTCACGGGGTCAACAGTAAGAACTCTATCGTGCCGAATTCGAACAGCCTTTAGCTCCAACATCATAATGTGATGGAAACGTACATGGACGATAAGAGTCAAATCTGGGCCTACAGCCCTCCGAAAATTAACTACAAAGTGCGCGCTCTCTTCTCTCCGGACATCTTTGTTGATTTCCGTGAGGTGGCTGTGCTGATACCTCATGTCACGCAAAGGATTGTGGGACACCTAAAGGGTCCTTAGCGCCGGTAAGGGACGTTGCGGGGTTCCTAGGCAAAACTAGCCGTGGGAGAGACATACAAGCTACTTTTCCTACTTCTTTTCTTACTGACTGCACTATTTGGACAGCACTTATCGTGGCGACTGCTGACGCACTTCCGCTTTGGCTAAAGAGTCCTTGTTCTATAAGGGTATTTGGATTGAGCCCTAGAGCGCTACACATTATCAATCTGGCTGGTCAGGTTAGCAACAGGTCGCACTGCCACAATCACTTTCTGCTGTGGTAATTAAGTAATGCAGAATAGTTTAGCTATTTTCAGCATTGATGAGGTTTTTAAAAGGAAAACACAGAAGTGTAGGAAGCTATTTAAAAGGTAAACATTTTCTATAACACGCCTACGGTTCTTTCAGGCTTTGAGAGAGCAAGAATTAAAACATATAACAGGAAGGTAGGATGGAGTACAGTAGAGTTCCTGTGCTTTAGAATTACAACTCTGAAAACTTTTCTTACCTCTTCTTAGTTCCTATATATATATATTCCTTAATAAGAAATGAATAAGCCAAAACCAGTGTCGGCAGATCAAAGGTCAACAAAAAACTGAAATCAGAAATTGACCAAAATTCTAATTGTTGTGTTTTATTTAACATGACTAATCCGAGTTTTTTTTTTTTTTAATTATACAAACTACTTCTCAATAAAAAAAAAACACTTGACTCGTTGCCTTTACTTCTGTTAGCTAGGCAAGACTCAAACTGTATGAACTGACCACAGAGTCCCCTAAAAAGTCCTTAAATGGCTTGATTTTGACCTGACTGATCTGTGCTGTTGCTTACTATATGCTAATCAATGCAGCAGGTAAACGTGTTTGAGCTCAATTAAAGACGAAAGCTGTTGCCAGTAGGTGGATTGAGTTGTTAAGCTGATAAGCCGTGCCTCATTACAGAAAACCTGAGCAAAAGAAATCTGTAAAACGTCATTGACTGGTAATAATTTGTTCGACAGACTTTACTCGTCCTCAAACTGGTTAGAAACGTTTCTCAGCTCATCCGCAAGCATCTTCAAGTGTTGTGATGAGCACTAAAACAGCATCAAGCAGCTGCTATCAAATCAAAGTCAGAGACACTTGAAAGTGTACCACTTTGATTTCTTTCTGAAACTCTGATGTCAACTTTGTCTTTTCAAGGACAGGACTGTATTGCTCGTCGAGCATGAGTGCTCTCTCGCAGAATTTTCTTTTTAACTCAGCAGGAACCGCAAAACTCTCACTAGTCACCACAGGCTTTCAGTGGTACTTTGAGAATATCAATTGATCTTTCCTTGTCTCCTGAGTGCAGGACCAGGCAGAGGCTAACAGGACAACAAATCTGCAAAATGACACACTTTGCGAGAGCAACTTTGTTAACGAGGAAGCAGGCATTGTCATTACTGCTTATTTATTTTACAGAATTAGACTGTAAAGACTTGAGCATTTTTTTATCATTATTATTCTGCAATAAAACAAAATCATTCGTAATTAATTGGCTTAAATCGGATGAATAAGCCGGACTGAACCGGACTGCGCTGGAAAATGACCGTATCGAATTTTGCTGCAACAGCCTGAAATTCAACTAAAATTCTCTGCATTGTGCGCAGAAATTACCTTTAATAATAAAATGGTTTCACAATTTACATTTAGATAAACTAGACTGAAATTAAACAAACAAAATTGATTTGAACTAGACTTGATAGAAGTTAACCCTATCTAAATGAAACCAAACTAAAAAGGAACGTATCATAATTGAACTAAAGTAAACTGAGCTGCATTGAATCAAACTGACATGAGCATAAATCTCATTAAATTAAGCTAAACTGAATGAAACAATTGAATTCAAATATCCACTTAAACAAAATTTAACTGAAGAGCAATGAAAAGAATCGAACTGAGCTGGAATGACTTAAACTAGCATTCATCGCGTAATTTAATTTAATTTAATGTAAAAGAAGTAGCTGAAGTGAACTGAACCAAAAGTAACTGAGTAGAAAAAAAACAAGTTCATGCAGTTAAAACAAAACTAGAAATCCACCCAGTTTTCACATTTCTTAACTCTAATTTTCAGATTTAAAAAGACTACTTCACTCTTTACGGTTTTCCTAGTTTTTAGTCAAACAGTCTACGGTTTCCTCCACTGCTAGATCTGATCACTTCAATGCATCTTGTTAGAGTAAAAAAAAACAAAAAAAAACAAGAACAACTAAACAAATCGGCGTGCTTCAGTTTTCCCACAGTGAGCCGGTGATGTTGCGTGTGATTTGGAGCGTGTGTACGTGTGCGTATGTGTGTGTGTGCACATTCGCGGCCCCTCTGTGTCCTCTGTTGTGTAGTTATCATTGTGGGACTGCAGCCAACGCCGATGCTTCCAGATGGGCCCTCTGTTTGTGTAACATAATCACACTGAGAGCATTTCACTGCACACAGATTACTAGCGCAAACAAAAAAAGATTTACTCAGGATTTTGGTCTATTTAAACTGTAAAATTAAATAACTGCACGTTCAAGAACAAAAAAAAAAAAAAAAAACATTTCGCTGCAGACGGAACAAGGAAGAGGGTTTTGCCTCCCTTTTCTCCCCCTTTGCCTTAAAACCCCCCTCCGTTAGGACAGTAAAAAAAAAAAAAAAACGTCGCTCGTTGGTTCCGGAGTGTAGACAGTAAAATAAGACAAACGTTTCACCCACTCTGGCTGAGAACAATTACACTGCATTTCTATTACCAGCCTCCTCCTCCTCCCACTCCTCCTTATTTAACAAAGCTGCACTTCAGCCCCCAGTGGGATTAGCGTCAGTGATGAAACCATTATGGCTGTACTGGGAGATTGGAACGAGCCAGTGGGCTGAAATATCATTAAAACATTACAGAGGAGGAGGCTTTGGAAGGAGGACAAAGATTGTTTCTTCTTTGCAGAGCAGAAAGCAAACAATATTAGAAACAGAAGTTCATACAGTGTTAGTGCTCCAACAGACACTGCTTTTTTTTTCCTCTCTCCTTCGTTGTTGAAACATTTTAACTCAAATTTTACAGCATGTCCTAAAGCGAAAATCTCCGTTATTAGTTCAGTTTTTTTTTTTACCATCGCTGCAAGAACGACTGATACCTTTTCATGTATCTCCTGTGTGGACTGGGCGTCACAGAAAGCCACGGTGGCCAGGTCTTTGAGGATGGGCATCTCCACGGTGCAGTCGCGCCCATCCAGCAGCGCCACCAGGGGGCGCGGGTGCATAGGCCCATTCATAATCTGGGGCCGGATACCTGTGGAGAGGCAGAGAAAGGAGACAGTCAATTATTTATACCTGGCACAAACGCAGCCAGGCTACCCGCAGAAGACGCATCCAAACATAGCAAGTGCATCCAGGACGTTTTTTTTTTTTTTTTTTTACAACAGGCTCTGATTTTGGCTCCTGTATTCGGATCCGGTAAATCTTGACCTCCCTCCATCTCTAAACCGCTGTCATCATCGCCTCCTCTACCTGTCAGCGCAGGTCGATTTCTCAGACGCACGCACACATGTTCACACCAATGATATGACCGCCCCGTGACTCGCTGTTTTCCCCACTGTTACCAGGCAACAGGTCCTTTCACTTCATGAGGTCATCACCTCCATTATCCTATCACTTCACAGGAGCCGGCTGGTCTTTACTCTGTATTTTTAGATTGTGTTTTGTATACAGTGGATCATTTGCAGTCATTCTGATGCCGGATCAAAATAGGCCACTCCAGGAGTTCTGACTTTTCTCTCCAAATAGAGGAGCCCTTTTGGGAGAAAGGGGTCAGAACTATTGAAACCCCCCCAAGCAATGTTCAATATTCTAAATCAATAAAAGTCTAAAGTCAATTTAACAACTCGTACAGCAGAGAGGATACCCAGAGAAAATAGCCAGACTGTGTAGACCCAAATACAGATAAAAGAGAGAAAAAAAAGAGGGAGAAGATAAAAAAAAAAAAAGAGATGGGAGGTGGGGGGTCCAAACGCATCCACTCTCTGGCTCCCTGCTGCCTGTTGTCATGGTGATTAGAGGATTTGGGCAGGATTATGAAATATTTTATTTAGTGGCATCTGTGCTGCTGGAGAGGACATCCAAGCCTGCTCACGTCGTGACTGCGCCTCCAACTCCTCCAGTTTAGGAGCGGAGAGAGGAGCTTTTGTGACCTCTGCAGCTAAAATGTCCGAGCATATGTACAGGAAGCAGATCAGAAATACGCTAAACTTAGAACAAAAAAAGGATGGGGTGCATGCCACAAAGGAGTTTTGCACAGCTTTGCTTCTTGTGTATTTTGGACAATTATTGAGGCTTAATTTTTTGGTGATTTTTTTTTTGATACCCAAAAAGAAAGAGTTATTGCGGTTTTTGTTTTAAGAACTTGTTCTTTCTTTGTGTGTGTATCTTTTTTTTTTTTTTTGTTTCTTTTTTTTCGTGGGGTTGGGGGCGAGGGATACTTGCTTGTAAAAAAAAATCAAGGGAAACCTATTTAGCAAATGGTATTAACATATGTCGATTTGCACCAATAACAATTTACCTATTTGTTTGTTCCTAAGAATGTTGCTAGATTCCTATTTAGTAACAATGGCTTAGAAAATAAAACATTTAAAATATGGAATCAAGGAGTATTAACGGGTCATAAGTTTTATCACAAGGGAAGAAGATTTTAAGATGTTAAGAAATCCAAGCTGAAAAGATGTGAAATAGATTTTTCGTAAATAAAAAACAAACACATTAAAACAAAGTATGGTGAAACACTGTAAGCTTTAGAACATCTCTAGACATGTTTGGAAAGCATTGCTGTATTTAAAACATATGCATTGTATTTAGCAGATTTACAATAATGCACAAGCCCCTCAAATTGAATGAAAACACTCACACTTGCATACATGCACGCAAGAGACACAATGATGTTCCCCATTCAAGAATGAATGGCAATCATAGGTTCAATTAAAAAAAAGGAGCTTTGAAGGTTGACATTAATATAATTTCACTGACAAATGACTAGGATTATTCTTAGCATCATACATTTAATTAATGTCTTGTTTCTGCTTCTGTTCTTCCACAACAGCTGGTGACGAACAGATCCATACAAGCAGGAGTGACGTGAAGGAGAGAAGTTCACTACTCTGAAACTGATGAAAGATCACCAAGGTACCGAGCACAAGACGGCCAATGATGCATTTGCATGAATTTATCTCTGCGATAACAAATGGACTGTCAAGCTTGCTGGAAGAGATTGTAAAACATCCCCGGTGACAGTAGACGCCTCCTGTTAATTTTGCACATCAGTTGTCCCACTGTAAGAAATGACATTCAGCCTGAGACACCAGCTGCATGGCACGGGGCATCTGCAGCAGAACGGACGGGACACCTACTGGAGGAGTGAACTGGCCATCCAGCCGTCAGGCAGAGTTTAATAAAACAGGCTGAGAAGCTGCAGGAAGAAAAAGTGTCCCCTGTTGCCACGCTGCCTTTGATTATTTTATAATCTGCCTCTTGTGAGTTTCTAACTTTAGAGGAAGTGTAACAGCTCTTTAATTTTGGAAAAAAACTTGCTGTGAAGTCCCAAACAAGCACATTCACGCTAGGGCTGAACAATTAATCGCATTTGCAATATAATCACAATTTAAAAAAACGCAATTTCCAAATCGCAGAGGTCTGCAATTTTTGGCTATGTAACAATTAGTGAATCAGATGCGTCCTTAAAGTGTCAGTAAAATGTTTAAAGTGGGTTTGCCTCCACATGGAAGGGAAGGGAGCTGCAACAGTGAGATATTCTAATTGTATTACTTGTTTTAGAGTTTATATAATCATACTGTTTTACCAGAAACTTTCAGAAATCTCACCACAGCATTAAGTTCTGGTCAATCAGTTTAATACATAGACTTGTTGGTTGCACTTTATGTTCAACAAGGATTGATGTCCAAATCAATTAAAAGCTGTTTTCTTTAATAAGATTCTGATTAATAAAAATATTAAAAGTTCTTGTTTTAAATAGTCATTGTTTACAAACCTCTTTATCTATAGGCCATTTCTGTTGCTTGTGGTTAATGCAGAGAAAAGTCAAAATCAAATCGCAATTTTAGTTGAAATAAATCGTAGTCAGAACGCAATCATTTCTGCTCCAAGTTGAGACGCAGCGGCTCTTTTAGCACCCAATATGCACAGCGATGAAACAGATTGATTTGTTGTTTGCATATCTTTAAAAAGACATGATAAATTAAAGAGAAAAAAAGTGCATTAAATCGCAATGGCAATATTAAGATAAAAAAATCGCAATTAGATTATTTTCCAAAATCGTTCAGCCCTAATTTACGCTCACAAAGCAGCTTGAAACTCTGTGTCACCAATAGACCTAAACTAAATGGAAAAGCATTACCTTTACTAGCTCTGTCCTGTTGATTCACTGAGTATTTCCAACATATACGATTACTATCATTTACAAAACACTTTGCAGTGCCCTGGAAGGCATTTTTGTTAAATAAGATTGAAAACACAAATCTTAACATATACAAAATAAAGAAATGTACATTCTGTATTGGGAAAACTCTGATAATATGTGACTCATACAGTTTTAAAGCACATCCATCCACCTCACAAGGCTGATCAGGGGTTTCATTGTCGAGCCGTTTCAGCTGATAGCAAAGCAGGACAAACAGCAGATCATGTAAAGAACGTATGATCTGAAACAGGCTGTTGGGTGGCATAGTAAAGTTTATATATATATATATATATATATATATATATATATATATATATATATATATATATACACATTTTAAATAAAAATGTCATTTTAAAAGTACTGTTAAATCACATGTTTTACATTTATGACCCCTCTAAATATTGCAACTATATTGGAGAAGAAGCTGAATGCATGAGAAGAGCATTTCTGTCATTAAGTTCTATATTTAGAAGTGTTCAACCTGTCTCTGTGTCACTTTTCACAGACACAGCATTTAGGGGGAAATTTGATTTCAAATCCTCAACAGAAAATGGATTTTTCCAGATGCCCCAGCCCGTGTGTGAGTGCTCTACAATGATAAAATAAACATAGAAACTTTCTGAATTATAAGCATGCTGGCACGGCCACGGTGACACAATTTCTTTTACTCTCGTCTCATCAGGAGGTCTCATTGCAGCCCCGATATTCTCTGGCTTTAGATTTTAGATGTCAGAGCTCTGTGATAATATCTGTCTGTGAAGTTTACTCACTGTGTCTGTGCTAAGTAAAATGGCTTTTATGCAAAGCACTAAATTTGCACTTTGTAATTTCTTTCAACACTTTGGGAACGTGTTTATTTTTTCAGAGCCAGCCAATAGAGGCAGGGAGCCCAAACCAAGTATTGTTAGGTGGGGGAGAACAGAGTGGCAGCCCCATTGTGTCGAGATCTGCAACAGTGACAGTAACGCCGAGAGGTTGAAACCCTCTTCTGTAACATATAAAGATATGCAATTTTTTTTCCAAACAAAGCTACACGATCTAGAATTGCAGTAGTTGTAGAGTAGCTGGTTTGGTTGCGGTAAGTTTGAATGCATCTTTATTTTGCTCTGTATGGTTGGATGCACCACAGCGTGAGAGCAAAGGAGGAGCTGCAGGAAGGCCTTCCAGACTCAAAGAGCTCATCACCAAGAATAAACCTTTAAAATACCAGTGTAAACATGCAAAAAGCTGGCTAGCAAGGATAAAAGCACTTTGATTGCTACAACGCCAATACACACTTGATTAGTGAGATAAGAATAAATCATTTTTGACATCCAATTTTTTTTTTTAATGAAAATCAAAAACTGATCAATTGTTTACATTCTGAGATCAGAAAGCGACTTCTTGATTAAAATAACACAGTTTCATATAAAATCTGACCGGGGTATGAATAATTTTGGCCTTTACCCTACACACAGCATTAACCTGTAGTTAAAAATATTAAGGTGAATTCTTAAAATTTGTGAAGTAAACGTGAAGTACCAAATGAGGTTCAGCAGAAGGGAAACTTGAGCCCAAATTGCTCTGGCACAACTTTGCAGTAAATCAGTCTTCAAGACAATTATCATCAGACAAATAACACGCTGTTTCACTTGGACTCAGCCAAGCACCTCCTAGCACTTACTTTTTTTATATAGTAATTCAACAGTTTATATATCATAACACAGAGCTCAAAGAAAGTGTGTATTTTGGGAGGTATGAAGGCATCCCAACAAAATCCTTTAAAGACTAAATTTTTTTTGGACTTAATCAAAGACCTTAAATAGACCTAAGAACTTTGCTAAGATTAAAAAATCTGTATAAAAAAATCCAAAGAGGCACTCACACTTTTCATAACCTACTAAGCATACCAGCCACATCTACCTCAAACACTCACAAACGTGTTAGAAAGTTCTCTGATTAGCTGAGCTAATCTACTTGTATGTCCTGCATCCAGTGGTGTGTAATCTATGGATAATTTAAAACTTTTCAGGTCATAGTCACAGGCTCACAGACTTTGTGGCTGATCCGTAACCTCTTCATTCCAGTCCTTATTCTGCTTTCTTTGTCACATTTTTAGTCCAGCGATGTCTGTCACTGTCATGTTTAAATGAAAGTGAATAAATAAGAAATCAATAAATGGAAGAATCAGTTGGAATGGATGAGTGGACAACAGGGGGACCAAACATATGAGCACAAGCTGATGGCATGCATTAATATTGCTATTCGTGTGTGTGTGTGTGTGTGTGTGTGTGTGTGTTGGCGAGGCAGGTTTAAGGAGCAGACGGCAGCCTCACCGAACACACCTGTAGCTCCCCAGCTCTCCCCGTGTCTCATCATCACACCCCTGCAGAGTTCATTATCAGCCTGGAAAATACCTCCATCTCCTGACAGTTGAACAAAAGAAAAGCTTCTCAGACACAGAAACATGCAAAAGACACCCTGAGGTAACAAGGAAGAATCAGCTGCTTTAATGTCTAAATGAGTGAAAGGGAAGCGTTTAGTGGGAGGGAGAAAAAAAAATGCTGCTTTAGTTGATGGGAGTGGGTCAAGAAGCTGTTGATTAATTATTTCCTGGTGGCTAATTGGCCGACTGCCGCCTAATAGGGCAGAACATGGTGCTGAATTTAAGACACAAATAACCTGCAGATAATTAACACTTAACAAGGTTGTTAATGTGGGGCTAAATGGCTCTGATACCTGACCAGTAATTACAACAGGCTTACTGGTATTACACAGAGAACTGAGACTTAGTTCTAGCTTTCAGTCAAAAAAAACAAAAAAAAAAACCCACTTAATGAGATAGTTCATAGTTTTTTTTTTAAGTGAGTAGTGCCTCACCTCCACTCTCTTCAAAACACTCAAATATGAATTATGCCAGCAGTTCATGCAATGTTCCTGAGTGAAACGTGTACTGAGAACAAACAGGTGAAGTATGTGTTTCCAGTCAGAGCAACTGTGTGATAAAATAATTATCTGGGATCTGGTAAGCATTACAGCGTCAAAAACAAAACATTTTCCATACCCCACAAACATGTTCACTACAACCACAAACTTCTATTTATATTATTGTCATTTTTGTGATAAACCAAGACATGGTGGAACATTATTGTGAAGTGGAAGAAAAGTGATCCAAGGCCGTCAAATAAAAAATACAAAAAGTGTGTCATGCATGTGTATTCGATCCACTATACTTAAAAATCCACCCGCAGGCAGGCAAGTGAGCGTGGACGGGTGCGTGCGCTATCCCAAACAGCTGGCTATCTGGATGTGACTTCAGAAATGCTTTTTATTGCTTACTCTGCTTGCATTTGTAAAGTGTTGCCACTGAAGTTTTGATGTGGTCAGAGTCCTGAAACATCTCTAAAAGATGCTAACTAGGACATGCTGCTGGAACAGCAAGACTTTAAAAGGGGTATAATTATGTATTTTGACCATAAAAAGAAAACACAAAAGAAAAAAAAAAAATCACACATTCATCTTCAAATAAAACAATATACACCGAACGTTCGTCCTGAGAGTTTTTGCTTGTTCCTTTTTGAGCCTGAAGAGAGCTTTCCACTTCATAAACAGCATTCATAAAAAGTGATCTGCCATCTGCCGGCAGTACCGTGGAACCATCAGAAAGCAAGATGGCGACAAATGTAAGCGTTAGCGATGCCGACTCTCATGGCTCCATTGCTCCTCCTTGCACACATGCAAGACTATACTTCCACTCACTTGGTGTTGGTATGGTAAAAATACACAAAAGCACCTTATATACTAACAAATAGAGCAAAACAAAGTATGAAACACAGAAATAAAATATAATAAGTCAACAGGGAATGACAATTCTATCGTAAAACCTTTGTATGCAACCACAGCTCGCCACTGGCTTAGACATTGGTAAAGTCCTAGTATGTGACTAGGCCCCTTTAACTTCTTTCTTGAAATTGTCTCACCGCATTCTGCTACACATGGACCTGCTCTAAACCAAAGTAGAGTATAGACTCAGGGTAAATCAAAGGGAGCATCCGGCAGGTCAAACAGGACATACCAAACATAAGGCAATACATATTCCTGTTAAGGCCGGTTCACACGGCATGTTTAGCCCAATTTTTGGCCCGATCTTCCCCTTCCAAGAGGTGCCGATCTCTGCATGTCTGTTGAGATAATCTTAAAAGATATTCTTCCTTGAATGTGATGTGTAGCCAATCAGAAATCACGATTAGGGAAACCCCCCGAGACAAAAAACCCAACCAACACTACTTGTAGCAAACATAGAGCATCCCTTGTTGTGTTGTCTCCGCTTCTTTAACCAATGGCTTTTCTTTTTCTTATGCTTTTTCTCCGCTAAAAATCAGTCCACAAACGATCGCAGATGTTCTTCCCCATCGTCCATGTTTATTTACTCTGAACTCACGTTTGATCTTGAGGGAATTTCCTGTCTGATATCTGAATGGTCCTGAGTGAAATCTGTTCGTGTGTGGTGTTGTGCTTGTCTGACCGGACAGCACACGCTGTACGACCAAACCTGTTTTATCTACAATTTTTTTTAACATCTTAGGCTTTGAAAATCGTCCGACTATTTTAAAATCCTGCCGTGTGAACCAGCCTTAAGTAATATGATCATCATTTCTTTCAACGTTTGCAAAGCAGTGAGCCTTTGCTAGCAAAGGGGCATTGGGCACTTCGGAGTACGGCAAAGTGTTGCAGAAAAGGTGAGTTTATGTTGTAGAAATCTGTGATCGTCCACCTTGTAATATGTGTTGGAGAAGAAATGTATTTTGAAGTACCATTTCAAATATGCAGTGTTTGAACAGTGCAGACATGCCGCGGTAATGCTCCAGCATATTACCTAATCACCACTGGTTTTTGTGTGGGCTTGTGTGGGACAACGAAGATTATTCACAAATATTTCAAATCATATCGCGTTTGCGTTTGATGTTTCCTCCAAAAGTCATGCAACAACAAAGGGTAAAAGTGGCAACAAAATTAAATAAATACATTTGTACTCTTTTTCTCCAAAGATGTTTGCAGTCTTCTCTCTGTGGGTCTGCTGCAGCATTCTGTGACGCGCCAGGGAGCGTCTCTCCTTCACAGAGCATCTTGTCTGTGCAACCTTGTTACAGGGGGACAGGTCTGAGGAACATCATGGAGATGCACCGCACAGCAGCTCAAAGCTGAATGGAACCAAAAACAGAACCCGGTCTCGTCTACAGCCCGAGCCCGATGTGGTGCTGTGGACCTATTCCAGTTATTAATGGGGGGCAATCTAAAAGTTTTTATTTTTATTTAGAAACTGTCTCTTAAATATCATCATCGCCACATCAGAAGCTGAGAGGTGCTTCTCAACGCTGAAACGAGGAGAAACTTTTCTCAGAAACAGCATGAGAGACAGGAAAATACAGACTTGCTTGTGAAATGAAAGATTTCAATCAAGAAGTCACTGAAAAATTTGCTGGCATAAAGGAGAGGAGAGTTTAGAGTGTACACTGCAAGGCCCTGTGTGCTGGTTTGTATCCTGGCACGGTTTACATGCTATTGTATTGATTTTCTCTGATGGAGATCCTAGCATAACATAAACTACTATAATACAAAGAGCTACTTACAGAGCACTACCATGGAATGCCTCTGCAACATTAGGAAGGTTTTCATAGCTTCATTGTAGATAATTAACTTTACACCAGAACAAATTTATTTCTTGCTTAGACTTTATCTCAAGTTACAACACTGGCTTTTGATACTAATGCAGCTTCAGTTAGATGGCAGTCTCCTCATCTGCATGTCCTTGAATGATCTTCCTCCAGAGAAAAAACAGTGAATAATGCTTTATATAACCAGTTCTCAGTTTTTCTGACCAAAGCAATTTAGCTGGGCCTCAGTCTAGACTGAAAAAAAAGTGTTTTTATGCTTTTTAGGTATGCTTTCTACATTATTTCTGTTTGTAAGTGGAGATGTTCAAAAGGAAACCAAATGGCTGATAGATCAGAGTACTTCCTATTTAACAGATGCATGACTGTAGTGAGCTTTTAAAATAATGTATTGAAATTTAAACACCAGCCTATTGCCATGCACAAAGCACAGCAATCACAGAAATAAAATAGCTGTTGGTGCTGTGTTTAGCTTTAACTTACTGCTTGCTTTTTTATTTTTTAAAGCAGGTTGTAACACCAGTCCGACAATATCGATCATTGGATTAAATTGAATTCACGTGTAAACTGGGAATAGCATTTGCAAGACAATAGTTCTATTGTTTTAGGGTTGCTGTTTTTTTTTCACGTTTTTGGATGACAGACCGATTCCAAAAAAAAATCAGGTGCTCATAAACAGTAAATTAAGTAATCTGCAACCCCAACAATGTCCTTAGACAATATCAGCAAAAACTGTCAAGAGCTCCAGGTCATTAATATAAACAAGCTTTACTTTAGCTTATTTATATAGCATTGTTTTATAGCAAATGGCCCATCAAATCAATTTACAAGGCAAATAGATTCAATTCATATCTGAAACGTAAATCAGATTAAAATAATCCAATCCAGTCATGTCGTCAGATTAACTGCATGCATTGTAATCCAAATGCTAGCTATAATACAAGTCGATCAAATTTATCTTAGAATCCCAGTTGGTATAAAAGAAGCCCAGCGAAATGCAATGAGTCTTTGTCTTTGTAGCAACGCCTACTCTAAGTAAGCATGTGGCGACAGTGGAGAAAAACATCTCTTTTTAAAACAGAGAGAATCAGAGCCGAGGCTCAGTATGAGATTCCATCAGCATACGTCTATATGTACATTGGTTTGGTCAATATTGAGTCCATTAATTACAGCTGCAAATAGTAAAAACTAATTAGGCAGCTTTTCCTCAGCACCTCAACTCACTGTTGTGCATTTATAAGATTACGTTTTCCCACTGTAGTTCTTAATGCTCAATTCTGATTCTTTCTGAAATCAGATTTTTTTTAGTGGGGTTTGTCCACACCACTTTTAAAATGTTGCCTATATCTGACTCCAGTGTGAAATATTTACGGCCCCAAGCTGACCTGTATGCGCATGCACAAAAGCACAATAACAATGACTTTTGGGCCACCATGTTGTGGTCCAGCAAACATATAAAATAGGTTTTATGGTTCAAGTGTCCAACGGCAGTCGTTTATTGTGTCAGCGGGTGCTGAGGGGGAAATGCACAAATTAAAAGAAAGTGAAACTCTGTATTCTGGCATGTAAGGAGCATGGCCTGCACAGAGGTCTGTTTGGATCTGGGGATGCAGCCAGGAAAGGAGGGGGAGAGTTTTTAGCAACTTCACATAGCCCAAGTTCATTCATAACTTTAGGAAGTCGAGGGCAACTTTTAATAATCTATGTCAGCAAACCTTCCTTTGACTCCTAAGGCAGGATACTCGTTGCAATCCATTGTATCGCATTGCAACAGGGGCAGATTACAACACACTGCCCCAGTTAAAATGCGATTTAATGGATTACAGTGAGTGAAAACCTCTTTGCCATTGAAAAGTCCTCCGTGTGTAGAATTGTACACAAATTTTGCACAACCATGTGCTACATACATCATCCCAATGGTTCCTATATGAGCCATCCAATTTGGCTTGTGTAGAAGTTTCACTGCATGTAAATGAGGTTCCTGCACTGAGCAGTGCTGTTGCAGCTGCTGTCTATCTTACTAACGCTAACTGCTATCTCCTCCAGTCGCCGCAAAGTTGTGACAAGTGTCAATGGAAAGTGATGTTAAAGTTACATCAAATCTGCCTAGGTTGTTCCCACTAGAGTCACATATCAAAAAATCAGATATAAGTTGGATTCAGGACCACATATGGAAGCGACTTAAATCTGTCTTGGGAAAAAAAATAATCAGATATAGGCCACATCTGAGTGTTCCCACTGTCTGACCTGGTCACCTGACTCCCCCAAAAATCAGGTTTGGGTCACATTTGCCTGCAGTCAGAATGGGGCTTATGTCATATACAAAATTCTCAAGTAAATACCCTTTCTGCTGTACAATAATTCATGGGAATTCAAACAAAGCCATACTGCCATACATTTTTTCGACTTTTCAAAAAATACCTTATAAATTGCACAAATTAAATTGATGTAAATTCTATGCATAGGTTAAAGGAATGACCCTATATTTAACCTAACTTAATTTCACACTAAGCTATGCAGACACTTTGTCTGCACTGATGAAGGTACATTTGCCTTAGAAAGCACAATTCCTGGAATAGAAGACATAGCAGCAAAAAACTTTTTGACCATGGTCAAAAAAGTGAACCAGGCCAGTTGTCCACCTTATGTTACCTTACATTTAATTTCAAGTTAACACATAAGAATGCTGCTAGGATATGTTAAAAACAATTATGTAGTGTTAACCAGAAAATATTTAATTTAACCAAACACAAATATTTTTTATGCATTAACTGGAAATTAAATGTTGACATAAAGTGAAAAACTATCCTGGTTCACTTTTTCGAAGCGCACTCATAGAATTTTAATAGACAATAAGTTAATATAGAAAAAGGTTCAGGTTTGAACCCACATAAACAAGTCACACCAACATATATGGCAAGATAAGAAACAACTTGAAGCAGCTTAATGATTGAAGGTAAGTAAGTTGATTAATTTTAAAGTACAAGATAACTGTCTGCAATTTGTTTCGTATCTAGATGGCAAATTGTGAACCTTTTTAGTCAATCCAAAACAAGAGAACTTAAATCCTATTTTCAATCCACCCAATTCTTCCTTGTGTGATAGGACGAGGACCAATGCAGCATGACCCTGTAGAAAGCTAAACTGTCCCTGCTCAAACATAAAGATCCAACCTAAACCAGCCTCCCTTGAGCAGGGAAAAAAGTACCAGGGCCATTATTCAACAGTTATATAAACTTAAGCGAGCAGCAAAAACAACCAAATTAAAGATGGTTTATGCTGGGCAGGAAAATATTCGGGCTGCTCGTCTTTGGGATTAAAATGTAAAGTAGCTGTGCCAATGCCCTGTTATTGTAATTAGAGTATTTATTACAGCTCAACAGCCAGCATTGTCGCTCAGAAAGAAAGAAACCAACAAATAAGCCCACAGCCTGAGTAAGTAAATCTAATTGTGACAGCAGATAGTCTAATCCAGTGAAGGTCACATGTCCTTACATTCCTCAAGGAAAGCTTTGTTAGACTAAAGTTGATATTATCCTCAGCCAGCACTAATCACAAACTGCACCATTTATCGGGAAGTATGAAAACCTTTTGGCAGAACTGGCAGCAGCGTGCGCTCAACCACAAATGGATTACAGATGCTCTGAAGTAAAAAGCCTTTTTGGATCCTGACAGCTGAAATAGAGGATTTAAACTTAAAGCAAAAGAAAAGGAGAACTCAGGAAACGCGTCACTCTTTTGTGAATACGATTTAATGTCTAATTCTCTCATTTGGCCCTGCTGATGTAGGAAAATTAGCTGGGCGCTGTGAGTCAGAGATTTCAATCAGAGCGAGAGGGATCGTTTCCCAAACAGAAAGAAAAACGATAAAAGAAAATAAAACCTCATTCCAACCTGTTTCTTTCTAAGCACTTGGAAGGCAGTCTTTAAAATGGAATTCAAAAACATCAAACTACGTAATCTGTTTTCTCTCAGGCTCTGTTTTCTGACAAATCGAGCGGCCTGGATTTGCGGTTTCACGGATCTTCGACACGCTCTGACTGGTTTACAAAGACAATTTTATTAGGAAGTTAATTCGCTCCCCTCAGATTTATTTGTGGCTTGTTTTTAGCGAGGCTGTCACACACTTTGAAATGTAAATGTTCCACTCTGGGACCGCAGGATTGGATCAACTTACCTTCCCTATTCTAGTCTTATGAATATTTTCACTGTGTGCGCTTTCTGTCTCAGATCTCTGTTCACAGCCTTTTGAAACAGTTTATTCTCTTCACCTGCAGAGGAGTCAGACACTCAGACCCTCTTTTACGTCATTTTCAAATTACAGGGGGGCCGCTTTGGTCAAACACTCAACACCCACCAGCTCGCAGATTTCTTTCCCATGTCTGTCCCTCACAGCCGTATAAACTGCGCAGACCTGTGTGACACACGGCATCAGTTGTTGTATTAGTGGAACAATAAAACTGCAAAAACAAAAGGAAGTGAGGGATATTTTCCATGGCACGATGATGTCAGGGACACAGCAGAGACTGAGTTCACAGCAGGCTTAAAAAAAAAAAAAAAAAGACCTGGCAAGTGATGCTGGACAAAAACGGTCTTAGTGGGCTTAGGAACAACAGCTGGTTCTGGTTACCTAGTAACTCCCAAGCTGAAGGGCCTCAGAGATGAGTGAAATGAGGGAGGGGAGTTCTGACCCCCAGTGGGTTTTCTTTGTGGCAAGTGCAGCGGGAAGAAAACCTCAAGCTTGATCGTAATTATATCAAACCTTGTCCCTGCAGGCCACCCAACTGCTGAACTCACATACAGCGCCAGCTCCGAGGGGCGGAAGTACCCCGACCATTGTTTCCACGGACAAAAAAAAAAAAAACACCACTTAGTCCTGAATTTAGGTATGCTTCACATACACATCAATGACGATATAGATCAGTAAGAGCATTTTTAAAATTCTGCGAAGCTTCTTATCACAGGGAGGTTTTGCTCGTGAAGCTATAAGCTCCAGCTGATGTCAGCATGTCACTTCTGTCTGGTGACGTGCGGGCCGGTACGTTTGATTCTGAAGGGGACAGCTTTAAACCTGACTGCTTGGGTCTTTTGTTGAGGATTTTATTTTGAAGCAAAAAAAAAAAAAAAGGAAGTAGTTGCTGGAGTGGCCCTGTTGTAACAAGAGTCAGCTAATGAAGATCGCTTGCCGGACTGGCCAACGTCACTGTTCCACAAAAGCACTGAAGAAGCCTCCATTACTATAAACATCCATGTGGGAAGGATTTTGGGTGCTGGGAGGGGGGGGGGGAATCATCTGTGACAGTGAAGGGCAAGAAGATATCAATGAAGTATAAGCAATGTGAGAATATTGCAACAACCAGCAGAAACTCGTCCAAATGAACCCCTTCATGAGCGGCGCTGTGTATTTATTTATCTTTTTTGGGGAACTGTACACCAACCAGAGCTGTTTTTTTTTTACATCATGAAAATGAACTGAGTGCATCTCTCTGGCGTCACTAAACAACGTTCTATTTGGGAGCGAACGTAGGATGGAAACCAAAAATGTTTGTTTGTGCAGAGGACAGTTGAAAGATTTACTCTTGAGGGTAAAGGCTGTGTGCCAATACCATGGCACACTTCAGGCTGCCCTGTACACACGCACATCTGTCTCTGTGGAGATCTGTCATTGATAATATTTCCCTCGCTATCAATTTGCCTTCAATGCCACCCCCTCCTTTCTAAGACTGACGATATAAACTGTGTTGTATCCATCTAAACAGCATCCAGTCTCTTTACTTACTGCGCAGGGAATCTGCTGCAGGTAATTGAGTAAGACCTGTGGCTGTAGGCTTCAGATTTTGTTGTAGAATGGGGAGAGCAAATTTGGAAAAATATGGAGAAGATAACCAGCTTGTTTTTCAGTTAAGTAGCGAACTAACAACAAATTAATCTGACTACATGACAGAATTTCTATTGCTTGACCACCATATCAGAGTTTACATTGTTCAATAAATAGCATTATTAAGTAAATAAATAATAGCACTTTTAATTACAACTCAATCTCCATCCATCCGTGGTCTATACCTGCCTATCCCTGCATGGCCGCGGGGGTGCTGGTGCCTATCTCTAGCTCTCATTGGGCGAGAGGCAGGGTACACCCTGGACAGGTCGCCAGTGACATAAAGAGAAATTAGGGCCCTTAGGCCTGTAGGAGGCCTGAAGCAGTAGGTAACATGCCACCTACTACTGGCATGCCAGGGAAATTATACCGTTTTAAACGTTCCTGCTAGTGTGCTTTGCCAGAAGATCCCAATTTAAATGTCATGTTAACAGAAACAGAGGAAGAAACACATTTTTAATGGGTCACAGTCTTCTGCTTGGGCTGAGTTAAACTGATCAAACCTAAGCTGGATAAAAACATAGTGAACAAGGGTTCTTTAGAGTCCAGTTTAAAATGTATGGACATTTCACATTCAGGCTTTAATAAACATCTGACAGGGAAACTTTCAATTTTTGAAAAAAAGATAAGGACCACCTTCTATATTGATTACTGATTATAAGACACTTAGTCATCCAGCGGGATGATGTACCGTTTCGCCCTTATTGATAGCTTAAGTCACAGAGCTCATGAATTAACAAGGCCACATCAGTATTTCATTTCGGCCTTCTACTCCGCCTTTCTCCATTTTCCTGCTCCTCCAGTCTGTCCACGTTCACACTACGAGTGGCAAAAATCAGCATGGTTACACTCTCCAACTGTCCATGCATGTTAATAAAAATCAGGGCCCCGCATTTTTGTGTGTGTTTACGATCCCTAAGGCAGCAGAAAAAGAGGGGAGGTGTAATCTTTTCTTTGGCAGAGTTGCCTTCGCTGGCCCCCAGGCGGACCCTTTCAGTGCCCAGCTACACCGCCGCCAACCCCAGCCTGTCTCTTGTTCCACTTATGTGGACACACAAAGACATTGTTTGTCCTTCCCCTCTGCCTACCCACCCTCCCCCCTTTTAAAGTTATCACCGTCCAAAATGCTCCAGCGGAGGGGTGAGAAAGGGAAAGGGAGAGAGGGGCAGGGTGGGATCACATGTAAAAGTGGAAGAGAGTAAAAGGAAGGAAGGGGGGGAAAACATATGCTGAAGCAAAGATATCACAGATGGTGTCAGTGCTAACCGAGGAGGAAAGACGGGCGTCTATTCTCTTTAAAAGCAGCGAGGCCAGGATTTGGGACAAAGGCAGCTGTCGGTGCTGACGAACAGCAGACGGCGAACATCGTCTCTACTTGTCGGGCACTCGCAGAAACAATTACGTCCAAACGATTTCAAGATCTGTTACAGCCACAAAGGGACAAAAATACTGAGAAACTCTACAAATCTGGTTTTGTCTAACAGGTTTTACTTTTGAATCTGAGAAACTATTCTGCAGGATTTATTGTATCCCAAACTGTGAATCAGCGGTTACAGACTTTTTTTTTTCCTTCTTTTTGCCAAGAGCACATCTCTGCTGCTATACAACGTACATACACGTACATATAAGTGTTGCGGTTGGTTTACACACAAAATGTGCATTCATTAGTTCAACAAGATGACCTCAATCATTTCTTTTAAGCACTAAACATTCCAGACATCTTATTAATTTGAAACGCTAATATAAACTTGATCTATACCTCTGTACTGGGATCAGAACATCAGGATGTATCAGCTGTATTTTGTGTTGTGCTAAATTCTTTGATGTGCAGTTTATACATAATGTTTGATTCAGGACGATTCATACAGCTCCTGGTTTCAGGGTGAAAAGTGATTCAGATTCTATTCATAAATACACTTAAAGCAGTGACTACAGTGTAGTTTTATTTTATGAGTCTATGCTATAATTTAACACACCACTGATCCTGAAGCATTTCACTATATACTTTGGCCTTTAACTACTTCTGCTATCTTTTGGGTTATTTAAGCATGGAGTTCTTTCAGGACACGGTGGACATTACTTTAGCTATTTATCCCTTTTATTGTTTAGAATATTTCACTTTTTCGAAGAAAAAAAAAATTGCCGTTGAAATGAACAGAGAAGCTTGCTCTTTGAAGGAACTACCTTCCCTTAAGTTCCCAAATACAACCGATTTTAGTATCTCTTGATATCATTTGGATTTTTCTTTTAAAATCCCAGCTTAAGCTAACAGATGATCCAATATGTTAACTTTAGCATTTATGCTAATATTTGGATAGTAGCTGCTTCTACAATATATAATGTAATGTTAGCATATTAACTCAACTTAGCGAATCATCCAATATTGGCACACAAGCAAATTTTTGCTTTCTAAGGGATTTAGTGAGACATCAAACAACATTAAACCTAGAAGTTTTCCAGTTTTTGGCCAAAGCCTAAAATGTTGAGCCTTTAACTCTATTCCTACCAAAACAGTCGCTCTTCTGAAACTGCAGCTCATTTAGTGCTCTACAACTGTTTCTGCTGCAGTTCAGCTCCTGTAGTAGAACAGCTTAATGCAATAAAGGTTTCATCTAGACTTTTGTTCACCATTCATATATGCAAATATGTAAGTAAATATGCAAAATGTACAAATCCCTTTGGATTTTAAGCCTTACACCCCACTTGAGAGGGACATGGCCCCAGGTTGGGAATCACTGCTTCAGTCTTTGTTAGCTCTCTGTACTTTATCTTCTCCAATAAAAGTCAGAGAATAAGTAACCTAAATCTATATCTGTTGTTCTAAATGTTAATTCTGGGACAGATTTAGGCTCATTAGATTTTTTTGGGGGGGATTTCAAGCTGCACCACACACTATGGAAAAAAGGCAGATTTTATGAAAAAAAAAAACAGAGAGTACAAACATAACATAAATCCCTCAAACGGGGAATAACCACTCATGCCCGATCATGTTTGACCTCTGACCCCAATCTCACTCTCCACGCACTATTGCGCAAAACTGCGAAATTCCTGATCTCACATGCGCACAAATTCCACGATACACATCATTTCTGAACTATAAGCAGCCCTTTCATTTAAAAGCCAACTCCCTACTCCCTGCGGACGCCACAGACTTTTTATTATTACCCATGATGGGTGCAGAAACACACGCACACGCACACACAGGCACACACACACACACACACACACACACACACACACACACACACACACACACACACACACACACACACACACACAC
Source organism: Fundulus heteroclitus (assembly GCF_011125445.2). NCBI lineage: Eukaryota > Metazoa > Chordata > Actinopteri > Cyprinodontiformes > Fundulidae > Fundulus > Fundulus heteroclitus. The sequence goes on along the minus strand of NC_046382.1, from coordinate 28,313,683 downwards.
ACACACACACACACACACACACACGCACAGGATGTGAACCGTGCTCCTTGCCTGGGAAATGCTGTCTCCACATTCTTCAAATCAGGTAATGCACATGGCAGAAGAAAAATAGAGGTGAAGGACAGAAAGCAGATTTTGGGCGTTGGTGTGTTCTCACACAGTATGCCCTGGGGTTAGTCTCCTCTCTGCCTCCTTTCGCCTCCTCCTCCTCCAGCCTCCTTCTGTCCTCCTTTGCTCGTCTCGCTCTCCCGCTGCTTGCTTCCAAATCTGTCCTCTTTCGTCACCTCACCCCAAGAAGTTCCATTTCTCGGATGACTGGTACTCTTGAGGGAAAGAAAAATGGATGGTGGCACGGGAGGGCAGCGGGTGAGGGGGAGGGACGCAGAAGAGAGACGATGGCCACTCTCCCCGCTCCTTGCTTGTGCAGTCAAAACGGATCCTTCAACTCTTTTAATCTCCAGAGAGAAGGAGGAAAATTAAAGGATCTGGGTTTTTTTTGTTCTTCTTCCTTGCCTTCAGCCGACAATCGGCACTTGTCTGCGCTCTTGTCTTTCCCCCCTTTTCAGCTGGATCACTCGTATCTGTTTCTCCTCAGCCTCCTCTTCGTCAGCTCCGTCTCCCCTCCTTTTTTTCTCCCTTTACAGCAGGTTCTGGCTATTCATTCAGACGTCAGGCTCGCTCCGTCAGCCTTTTGTTGGAAGTCACAGCGAGGCGCAGGGAGAGAGAGGAAGAGGTGGGGGGCGTAAAAAGAGAAAAAAGGAGAGAGAAAAAAAGCAATAGAAAAAAAAAAAAACTATCCAGTACCACAGCTATGTGAAAGAAAAGAAAAAAGGGAGCGAGAGGTGTAGCACTCCTGGCACATGTTTCTCTTCCAGTCCCTCTGACCTTCCCTTTTCACATTACATACTTTCCCTTTTTTTTCCGCTCCGCTCTCTCCCTCCTTCCCTGCCTCTACGTTTTATTATTTGTGATCTGGGCTTTAAGACCGCCTGCCCTTTCTCCCCCTCCGTCCGCCTCACACCCTCAAACTCTCCTCCAATATCTGACGCTGCATTTCCTTTTTTCACTCCACTCCCCTCTTTGCTGCTTAAAACAGGCACAACTGGTTTTGCTGTATTTTAGAAAGGTTTCGCTTTGGTTAAATTCAAAATAAACATGCTACAAAACGGTGGGAGTAAAAAGGTTTGACAACAAGCCAGTTCCCTTTCTGAACTACAGCGGACGTCCCCTTGAATGTTTTGAGGCTATGCAACATGAACAGGGTATCAGAATAAAAATGAAAACCATATAATTTGGAAGCACCGTGGTTTTAAAATGTGACGTGTCAAAAACACGACAATTTTCTGCCATATTCATATCAAAACGTGTACAGTCCTTACAACGAGCTCCCAGAGAAAGCAATCATATCTCCCCTCCCCCACCCGATGCTTCGCACAGACGCTCAGCTGGCTGAAAGTTGCCTAAACCTCCTCACATACAACAAAGTCAAAGTTGGTTGTTTGTCAATACTAGAGGAAAATAGAAACACAGAATGTGATGGTGAAAACTAAAGACCTACCTACATTGTGTAACGGTAATAAAGTTTATTTGTATACATTTTGCAGCAACAGGATTAATTGCGGTTTCTCAGTTTTAAATTAAATCTATTAGATCACGTTAGACAGTCTCATTTCTTTTAGAAATATGATCTCCAGAGAAAACAAAATACAGTCAAACTGTGGTCTTTTTCTTCAAGATAACTGTGGCACTCTCATTGGGGCTTATACCTAATTGCATTTAACTTTTTTCTGTCTTAAGAAGCTCTCCAGGTAAACTACACACAATTTCATTGACTAACTTGTGCAGTATATATATATATATATATATATATATATATATATATATATATATATATATATATATATATATATATATATATATATATGTGTGTGTGTGTGTGTGTGTGTGTGTGTGTGTGTGTGTGTGTCTAGATACAACTATGTTGAAGAACTCTGTTTCAAAGTATCAAAAGGTAACACTTCCTGTTTGATTTTCTCTGTATGAAATCTCCATATGAAAATCTCTCCTAGGTTCCAGGAGTAATGTTTAGTGTATTTGCTACTACACCAGTCTGGCAGGGCAGTAAAACACTAAGCCACTTTTCCCTGAATGGATTTTTATAAGGATGCTTACGATCCAGCTTTGGGATCATTATTTTGCATTAGAGGAAATGTTGTACCTTAGAAAGATACACTAGACACATTTTTAGACAAACAGGGTACTTCCACCACTCAGAGCTCGAGCTGTATGTTTTCTTGGCTCAAGATTCCTAAATTCTGCATATTAAGAAGTGTATGTTTGTGTATTTGTACTTGCAACTGAGTGACAGCATTTTTGTTGTTGTATTTTACCACAAAAGTGAAGCGACTTTTTTTCGGTTTGGGGCAAGGGCTTAGGTCTAGGACTTAGATGTCAATTAGGGTTTAGGTTAGGGTTAGGTAAGTACTGGTAATGGTTAGGGTTAGGCCATTTAAATGGTTGAAAATGAATGAATGTCAATGGAAGTCAAGGAATAGTCCTCAATAAATATTTAAAACAGGGATGTGTGTGAGTGTGTTTGGATATAATTGCTCTTGTTAGGTTGCGTATATTCAAGGGGTTGCACTTTTCTAACTTGTATTCCTTTGCCCTTTCACTGTGGGAAATTATCTGAAATGTCAGTTTATCTAGGACAGCAGAATTACAACTTGCCTTACTGATTGCCTCATTTGTTTCAGGAAAGGCCTATGAACTCATGCCTTTTTTATTTTATTTTATTTTTTGGTTGTACTTAATCGTCTTGCCATTTTACTTGTATAGTACAATATACAATAAAAAATGTTTGAACATCCAATTTCTCAATAACTGGGCTAACTTATTGCTTTTGTCTTGCTAAATTGCACTGAATGAAATAACTTAACAGCTTTAACAATTTGCATTTAGGTCATTAAGTACACAGATGAAGATAAAGATATAAAAATGGTCTGGTCGTCATTGTTTATTGAACAGGTTTGAACTGTCTGCTGACTATAAAAACATCACATAATGTCAAAAAGGAAAATTTCAAGCAGCTTAATTTATGCTTTAGATAATGCTCCACATTATCAGGTGTGGTGTACTGAGCATCATAGCTTTTTCATTGAGGAGATCCTCAACAAGGAGCGTGAAACAGGAGACCACAATCTGTAGTAAAAAGGATCCTCAGTCATGAAAGTAAGACTAGCCTTCTGTGTGCTGTGACTATCCAATCAGCTTCCTCGTGGCTGCACTTTCACCATGAAAAATTATCTTCTCACATTTTTTTGAAACAACCTGATCAAACACAATGTGATAGAGACTTAAGAAGCAAAAAAGGTGAAATAAATAACACTGTGCATGTCTGCTGTGTGCTTAGAATAATGGAGAGTGGTAAAAAACATGCTCAGACTGAAACTTTATTTATACTTAAAGTAGCTGCCATAAGTTCTCTTTCATGATCAATGCATTCTGGCTCAGTATTTAATGCCAGCAATATAAACTGCATCAAAACCAACACATATCTTCAACCGACCTAGACCTCCAAATAATGAGAAACACAATGGCATGTGCAGCCACCCCCATCTCCCTGAACATCCCTGACATGCCTGCTGAGAAATATAAATACAATTTTCTTTAGGTGCAAATTAGATTCTGCTTACACCTCTAAATAAATCTCCACTTTGCTTTTGTTAAGAAAAGGGTCAGGTACAAGTGTCAAGTCTTGCAACTGTTAGTTGAACAAATGCGCTCAGACATGAGCGTGTTCAGCTCTGGGTCCTCTTAGCTTAGGTTTAAGTCATGAAGATTTAATTTTCACAAAGTGAACAGTTCAGGGGGACTTCCCCCTGCTCACCGAGGGTGGGACAAGATGAAGTAAAAGAAAGGACAAAAGAAAAGAAGGGAAGGAGGAACAGACGAAGGTAACTAAAGATAAGTATTATTGTTGCACCCATGAGCCACTTTGTCCTACGGGGTTTCATTTCCTTTCACACATACAGTATATTGTGTAAAATTAAGACATTTGTAACCGTTTAAACTAGTTGTCATCCGCTTTAAAAGTGGCCAAGTCACGTATTGTGACATTACAAATTTCTACACCAGAAACTCACAATGGCTGCAAGCAAAGATTTTCCAATCATATTATTGCTCCCTGTTGGGTTATTATATTTTACATCTGTGTTTTAAACGTTGGTTTGCTCTACTTGTTGGCAAAAAAAAGTACTTTTTTTGCATATTTATCATAATAAGACAAAGTGACCGGAAGTATTATACTGCACGTGCGTGCTATGAGTAAACAAAGAGAAGCAGTGGAGCCGAGGGAGTCAGCAACACCCAGCAGAGGTGCGAAAAGAAAGCGAGCGAGTAACCCTACGCTGTAGATCAGGTTAAATCTTCGACCACGCCGACTGTCACTTTACTGCCAGGGCATTGCAGGACAGTCTATTGGCTCCTACAGTAGCTTTCAATTGTTCCCATCTTACCCTCTGACAGTTCAGCAGTCCAGCAGATGGCACAACAGTGTTTATGTCTGCTGATCTCGACCGCTGCAAAATCCTTTTCAGGCTCAAAGGGGACAAGTAAACACTATCAGGACGAATGCTTAGCTTATATTGTTTTTTTTTAGATAAATATATGCTTTTTGTGTTTTTTCTATGATTAAATACATGACTATACCCCTTTAAAGCTACAGTTGCTAATCCTGCTCAGAAACACTTTTTGTTATACTGGGTGAAATGATCCTTCCATCCTGACAGTAGTCAAAACATTCTGTATGCAGAAAAAGAAGGTTAGAAAATAGATCTCTGTGAGAGCTGCAGGACTGTAAAAATTAAAATCAATCCCTGCCATTCAGTCCGAATGGCAGGATTTTGGCAGTTTTGGTCCTGCCCCCCTCTGTCCCTTGACTTCTGGGGAAATCACCTTATCTATTGGTTGTCCCCCATGCCAATCATTGTGAATCTGTAAGCACCTGGATCCAAGCACCTGTAGGTGTTTGCAAAAGCGTACTTGTATATGGAAGGTTTATCCATTAGAAAAATGCTCAATAGTGGTTTTGAGGAGCCAAAAACCCGACCCCCAGAGCGCTAAGGCAGACTCCGGGAAAACAGAACCCCAGATGTCTGAAAGAGCCCCCGGAGCAAAGGTACCCAAGAGGGACAAACACAGGGAAAGCTGCCTCCCCCATCCTAGGGAAGAGCAGAGAGGAGCCCCAGGAAACCCCCTTCAGCCACAGTGCTGAAGCTGTGGGAGCTGTGGCGACGAGCCCGTGGATCCAGCAATGGCTCCAGAGACCCAAAGGCCCAGGCCGGGCCCCGACAGAGCCACAGGTTCCCAGGCCCCACAAAGCCGCCCCCGGGAGTGAGCCAGCACACACCCAAGCACCCAGCCCCAGACATCGAGGACCCCAAACGCACCAGCGGGTTGAGGTGCCAACCAACTTAGGGGAGCAGAACAGAGGGGATAGGCTCACCACCTAGTGGAGACCTGAAATGACAAAAGGACAAAGGGCAATCCAAACCCAACCTGACATAAAGACAAACAGAAAACCAGGTACACAGTCACATGCACACTTTACCACCATGCATACACTCTAAAAAAAAAAAAAGGGATGCAGTACACACACACTCATCACACACATCCTGTACTCCTAGGTCCAGGTACTGGCACCCGAAAGGGGTATCCAGCCCCCAGACCTGGGAGGTGATCCTCATTATCAGGATGGGAGGGGAGACCACCATAAAACCCCGACCTACCCGGTCCATTCTCCGCCCCTAACCCCCCTTCCCAGCCCCAGCCCAGACGACCCAGGGGCCCATCCACCCAGAGATGCACCCTATGGCACCGTTTAGTCTCAAGCAGTGGTGCTGGTGCATGGTCAGTGCCACATGGATTGTTTGGTTTAAGTTCACTTTCTGTGTAAAAATCACTCATCCTATATTTGTCTCCTGCTGACAAGCTAATTAAGTCACAACCAGACAGGCATGTGCTGATCTGATCTATTTTTTAGAAAACATGTTTCTCACCTTATCTTGTCAAAACTTATTTTTCCAGGAAAATAGTTAGATCACACTAAATGGGGAAGAGGAGAGACCTTAAAGTGCATATTTAAAATAAAAGTTTTCTGTAGCTTTTGCACAGCGCATCTATCATTCCCTCAACAATTTCTAAATTTGCAATAATTACATGTAAATTGGAAAAACATGTACATTTGTTAATGAATTTGATGAATGGAATATATTATCAGCATGTCACTGACATCAAATACATCACCTGATGATGGCTAATATGTACAGCAGGAATGATAAATGTATATCGATTTTTGGGTAAATGTAATTTGTTTTATCAGTTGCTTCAAATTTATGAAAACAAGCCAGGAATCAGCATTTCTCTTCCAAATTAGAAAAAAGCACCAATTATGTGTATTAATTAAATATCAGCTTATACTAAAATATACCATATGTGCACTGATCAAAATAAAAAAAATAAATAATCAGAAACTAAGTTGGTTTTAATTTTAAACAATTATTGAAAACTGACTTTCTTCTGCTGAAACATTGTATGTATACAAATCAAACAGCTGAGTGATGCAGCTTCTGTCCCTAAAACATCCAACTGGTCAAGTTTGCTGGGTCATAAGACTGGAGGTCTTTTTTAACATAAAGACCCAAAACAGCAGGGGGAATCTATCATGTTGGAGAAAAACACAACAAACAACATTCACAGGCGTTCTTTAGGGCTGCCAAGTTTAACAGCAAAGCTGTGAGACACCTGCTGTCTGACTCTGGCTAACACTCTAGTGCTCTTATTTTAGCCAAATCATTCTCACTTCCAAGCTCGCCGAGAAGAAGCGCTGCAAGGGCTGCTACACTTTAAACAAAGAAAAGAGCAAGAGGGAAAGACAAGGGCCTTTATGAATTCATAGCTGTAGATATTTATGAAAGCTCACATTAATTAATTCATTCACTTTGCATTTATTTGCAAACACTCTTTCTGAAAATACAATATTTCTACAAGTAGGGCAGAATAAAGAATCTAACAAATTAATCTAAAGCAGGTAAAGGCTGACCTTGAACAAAGACTTAAGTTGGTCACCCCCAGCTGTTAGTAGGAGTGTTTTCTTTTGAGCATCGAACATGTTTCATTCACACAGCGGCTCGATCCATATGAATGAGAAATCTGGATGCAGTTTGTCCAGCCTTCCTATTTCTCACCGGGACTGAACACTGCTGACATTCTGGCACAAAATAAATCCAGATGTGACAGGAAATGACTGAGTTTAGCCAGCTTTTCTTCGCTGTAAAACCCAGTAAAGCACTAGAAACAAAGCAAGTGTCATCAGATTGATCCCTGAGACAAATTTAGCCTTTACATGCCCTCCACATTTCATGAACATGTTTAAAAAAATAAATTCAGATTACACAGCAGTTGCATCTCAACCTCAGACTCTGACAGTGAGCTTTTGAGGTTGTACTTTCTTTCTTTCATTTTACTCAATGATGGGGTCTTGATGGGGATAAATTAGGGTCTTGATCCAACCTCCTTAGGGACCCTGAGGCATACTACATTTCTTTAATATGTGATCAGTTAGGAAATGTGGGAAGGTTTCGATGATTTTCTTGTAGCATTTTTCTGATTTATGACAACTGACACATCTAGCTTACTTGAATGGCAAGTTCTCTTGTATTTCCCGTTTTTAAGAAGGGCTAAAACTGATTGGCCTCTGTGTCATATTTACATCCCATAATAAAAATAAGTAACTTGTGGTTTTCTGATTAAAATTTCATTGACCCTATAATTATTATAAGAAAGTGAAGTACAAATTAAGAATTAAGTTACATTCTAAAATAGTTTTTGTTAGGGGTTCCAATACTTTTGCAAAAGAAATACTACTACTACTACTACTACTACTACTACTACTACTACTACTACTACTACTACTACTACTAATAATAATAATAATAATAATAATAATAATAATAATACGTAATGTATGATTTTTATCCAAAACTGAACAAATGTACTTGAATAAAGTTGGGATTTTCCTTATGCTATTTAATGTGAAGTTATAATTACATAATACAAATTTAATTTATTTTGAACTATCACTACCAGGGTTGTCCATAAATATGAGGGTCAATGTATACTGTATATTTAACTTTTTTAAATTCTACATTTAATGGATTTGTTTAACGCAACTAATATGTCAATATTGAGCCTGGTAAAAATCAAGACACTACTGGAAATGTTATGCAATAAATCGAGCATATATTAGAAATAATAACACTCTAGGATGATCCAAAGAAATAAAAATGTATCAGGCTGGAGCAAAAAGTTAGAAAGATATCCAATGTTCTGTTTTTTTTTAAAGACATGCTGAAGAATACAACTTGTTTAATAAGCTGTGTTAGCTGTTAAATCCGGAAATGTGATCGCTGCACAGAAGTACAACAGAAAAGATGGCTGTTAGTTTATGAAGAAAAAAAATGTTTTATATTAGAATTAAAAACATTGAATTTGGAATATTTGCAGTGGGGAGCATTGGCATCACTGGTTTAACAGCAACAGCAAAATGTCAAGCATACAAGTACAACATATGGTTGTTATCTATACACTAAGTACTACTTCACTTGAGAGTACTTACAGGAAAAAGTCAAATATGGCACAGTTGAACAGCTCATTACCATCCCACATTTGCTTTGAAAGTATCTACAAAACAAGAATGACTTTCTGCAAAGTACAGAGGGACCACCACCAACATAATGACAGCACTTTTACTGCCAGTCCAGATTATGGTCAGCATTTGACCCTCGTCTCACATGTGAGATCTGAGTGCTAACCTTGTTGACTGACAGCTGACAGTTCTCTGCTCCCCCTCCCCCACCATGGAGCCAGCAATCGTCATCTTTCAGTTGCATGAATCTCTCTCTCCCCATATCCCTCATTCACTGCACTTGGCTTTACACAGGACCCTGCAAATACATAATCTGCAATCTCCAGAACTAATATGTCCCAATCCACAGTCACCAACCGCACTAAGCCAAAGGAAAGGAGATGGTTAGTGTGTCACGCAGAGCAGAGCTGACCTGAGCTTTCCTCGGGCGGTCCGACAAATGGGAGCAGGGCCCCTCTGCAGGGGAGGAAGTTAAAAAGAGGAAGCCATAAAGTAGAACAGCACACAAGAGCCTCTCTGTTGACACTGTATGTCTTGCAGAGAAAGTCAACAAAAGCGGATCACGCTACAACTTTTGCGCCTGATTAGTTCCTAGACAAATTGTGTCTGGTCAGCACAGCGTAATATAGGTAACTGAAAGTTAGCAGGGAAATTTATTGTTTAAAAAACTGGACACCTCTGTTTGGACAGGATGCTCCAATAAGGGATAAAATTCAAATAAAGGAGCAAATGCATTGCTCATCAAAGGAACACTGGCTGCCAACACTGGCTCACAACATCTAGTCCTAAAATGCCATTAACCTTTATTGCTCCACATATATTAGGACACCATATAGAATACCCACTCAAGCCATTTGCTCCCTATGGCATACACTATACTGCAGAAAAACTAAATATCGTAATGTCACTTTTTTTTTTCCAATATAATGTTGTTCAGCCCCACATGGCTATATTATGGTAGAGTGGGGGAAGGGAAGTCCTGGTAGGATCAGTTCTTCCTACTCCAGGGTAATTCACTGAGCATCATAAATTTGGGTTGGGTGTGTGCAGGCCATCTGTTTTCACACGTAGACTTATAATTCAAAGGGAAGGTAGACCCTTATAGATCTGTACCTATTCAATTCTTTATAATTAATATAGATACCACTCACAATTATTGATGTTTTCTGTGATTAACTGTTAATCTAAAAACACAGTAGCTTCTAAATTAATATTATAAAACATGATTGATTGAGATTAATAATAATTTTAAGAGTAAACCTGGGAGAAAAACTAAAAATAAGATCTAAAGACAGATGCTTGAACCAGAAGCATGTCAATCTACAATAACCACTAAAACCCATGTTGCCTAGCAGCACACAATTTAGGATTAGGCTTTCAGCGCAGCTTCACAAACATCTCCATTAAGATATAAAATTACTGAAGCAACAAATGTCAGCCATGTGCCAATAAGGTCGCCTCTTCTAACTGCATGTGGGCTAACAGTGTGGCGCTCGATGCAAACGGGAAGAAACCTGCTTTCAACACATAAGTCCATGAGAATCAAGAACAGCAAACCTGTTTTGACAGCCAAGCAATAGGGATCCTTTTATATCTCAGTCCCCTAGGCTTAAAGATCTCAGGGGTGACAACCTACTTTAGTCTAATAATTGTTTCCTTGTAGCCTCGTGAGACCATCCTGATCTCGCGAGCTTTCAAGGTTTCACTCGCAGATCAGTCTGGATACTCTCCGTTGAAGAAAATTTGGAGCCGTTCACCAAACGAACGTCCAATCAGCGTTGGCTTTGAGGCGGGTTGAGGTGTGACGCAACGGGAAGCGCGTCAGTTCAGTCTTAACAGCATGGCGGCTTCAGCCGATGAAACTAGCGTTAGCGTGGCTATCGAGCAAGTTTTATCGGAATTACAGAGTATTTATTAGCTGAGCTAACGAGCCTTTACCTGCAGCAGCAAGAGTAGCTTGGCTTGTGGTTGTGTTTTCGTCGTCGCTCTGTTACGAGCGACGACGAATCTGATTGGTTCATTTGGCCCGTCTATCACCAACATAGGCCAATCAGCTAACCAGTATTTTCGCCCCTTCCCAAAATTACTTCAATGGAAGGTTTCCAGATGGATATGCGGAGCAAATCTATCTGGCGGAGTCAGGTAAGTTTCCTTGATCTGCTTTGGACAGTTCATAATCAGTCAAAAACTTGAAAGTCTATTGTTTTAAATCTACAGTTTTTATCATTTTTGACTAAGGGCAACCTGCTGTTAGATAGTACTAGCCCCCATACAGATAGTTTCTGTTTATACTTTGTTGTAATACTTAAATGTTTCAGCTCATGTAATACATTTTTGCATCACACAAAAATAACCTGAAAAAAATATTTTAAAGGATAATTTAATTTATTAAGAGAGAGAAGCTATACAAAACACCCTGGCCTCATGTGAATAGCTAAACATAATCGCTGGTTGTGCCACCCTTGTCTCGAACCACTGCGATTGGACTTTTTGACATCACTGTGGACAGCTTTTGTTGCACCTTGTTGTTATCAGATTTTATTTTAATTGAGCCACACTGTATGACCACGAATAGTCCGTTTATAGTCATGCCACATAATCTCATTAAGAATTATGTACAGACTTTGACTAGGCCAGTCCAAAACTTGCATTTTGTTATTTTTTTGTCAGATATGTTTCTTCAGGATTTTCTTACAGACAGCAGAATTTGTGGTTCTATCAATTACGACAGTAATTCAGGAAACGTGGTTAATCACAATAAATTCATAATTTAACAAAAGGGTTGTTTCCTTTTTCACATAAAGCCATAATGGTTTGGAGAGCCATTTGTAAATACAATCATCTTTTAAAAGTAGCCCTTTTTATTATTGAGTGCAGATCGTGAGAACATCTTGACTGTGGGAATGTTGCTTTGTCCAAGTGGTTATGAAGCTTTCTTTTTTTGCTACTCTAAGGCATTCTTAATGTTACAGTAAAAAAGACAACTGTTTTGAGTTGAACAGGTGTTTGAGGGGAGCTTTATAGCGATGGCACAATGGAGAAAGGAAAGATCTTAATTAGTGAAAGCTACAGTTACAATGTGAAAACCAAGACTAACGCTTCTACAGATCCAGCAGATATAATTACATCTTTGCAACTGTGGTTTTACTCCAGTTAATTACAAAAGCCATTAAATACAGCAAATATGCAATACATTAAAATCTGCAAAAATACGGAGGTGGAAAAAACGATTCCTAAACACTGTAACCAAACTGTTTCAACAAATGCACATTGTGTTCCCAAACGGTTAACACATCTGCACATAATATCTGCCTTTCTCAGTCAGAGGGATTTTAATGTGAGCTGTTCACACATAAAAGCAGTAACTAACAGACTGCAACATGAACTGAGGGAAGTCGTTAACATCTAAAACGTAACAGAAAGGATGCCGACAGCTGTGTCCCCCAAATCCTTTATGCTGTGTCCTATCAACACTACTTTGTGGCTTTATTTCATAGGCCTGTTTTTCATTCTGATAAAACACCAGCATTAGATCACTCGTCTGAATGCATAAAGTATGTAGACAATGTGAACAAAAAAATCTGGCTCTCAAAGGCGAGAAAGATGGATTTCACTTTAGAACCAACATGTATGCAGAAAGCAAAAGTGAGACAAAGAACTGATTGGGAGGGTGTGTAAAGTAAAGGTTATTCTAAATCAATATTAATTCAAAACCCATTTGTGCAAGAGATAGGCAACAACATTAAGAATTTCACTTGACAGGTTTAGATAAAGTTAAAAAATACACAACCATTATCTTGATTGATAGGGTGAGCATCAACACAGGGCAGCACACATATTACACATCAAGAAACATTCTCAATTGACATTCACATTGTGTTTTTCATACCCAAGTGTCACACATCACTTGCCAGCAACCTCACTCGGCTAAATAGACTTTGGATAGCCCTGATCTGAGAACAGAATACAACAAATCTAAACGATTCATCAAGTCAACAGATGAAAATAGATTTGAACAAGTAACTGCAATCTAACTCTCAAGCTTGTATTTTAAGTGTATTGTGTCTACATTGTATATTGTTTACCAATCCTTCATCACTGGAGCTTTCAAATGCAACAATAGACCTATGAAATTATATTATATATTAATAATTATAGAAAATAGTCTCCAGGAAAAATACATTTAGTTATTTAATCTGTAAACGAACCAAGTAAAAGCCAGAGAATATCTAATGAAACCACAAACAACCTACAGATTTATATGAAATAGGAAAAAAAGAAAAGATTTACTTATGTCTGGAGATGCCATGGTGGACACAATGACAGGAGGACCCGTGCGTCGGCTTAACTTCTGGTTAGCAGTCAGCGCACTTTGGCCTTTAACAGGTGCTCCAACTGGGATCATGGCATTGTCTACTGAAGGACCCCCACCCTTACGTATCAGCTGAGGGCTTGGGTGAGGGCTATGCATGGGTGATAATGGCAGTAAACTCCGGTCCCTCTTCATCAGCTCCATAGGGACTGTATAATTGGTAGAATATGCCTTCGGTACTTGTTGGGGAGGCTGTTGTAACGCTGGCAATGATACAGGCATGTGCTGTGGCATACCTGACATAGAATGAGTAGATCCTGGTAGGGCAGGCATTGACCCAGCCATCTGCTGTGGCATTATCTGCATGCCCTGCATAGACATCCCAGGCATTGTTACCCCAGCGGAGTAGGCAGACATTGGTCTTGGCTGGACAGGCATAAGGGCTCCAGTGTATGGCCCAGGGGAACGAGGTGGTTGGCCTGGGTAGCCCCCTGTGGCTTCAAGGAGGTTTTGAGAGGGTGCACTGCTTGGCCTCCGACTAACTACTTCTCCCATTCTTGGTGAAATGGTTTGCATGACCCCAGGGGTTGATGGAGGCATTAACTGAGGATCAACAACCAAAGCCTGAGAAAGGTGTGATGGATGGTGGTGATGTTGTTGCTGGTACATGTCTGAGCGATGGCTAAAGCTATTAGATCGACCTCGCATGGGTGTTTGAGGCCGGGATGGGACTGGTGTAGCTTCAATTGGCCGCTTGTAGTTATGAACCAGCCGAGACAGTACACGAGCCTGGCCAAGGTTGGGGGCGACAGTGCGGACGTCATTTTCCTCCATAACAGTCAACAAGCTACTAGAGTCAAAGCCTTGCTGGATGAGTGAAGAAATTGTGCTCTCTGAGAGGCCTTCATTTCGCAGCAAAGAAAGGAATTCTGGATCCACTGTCTTCTTGGGGTCCACAGGCAAAGGTGTCTGTGGGATTGATGCAGGAGGCACAGAAGGAGGAGCAGGAACTGGTGAGGCTGGAGGAGGGGGGGCTGGGGTAGGGGCAGTCTGAACAGGTGCATGCACAGCTGCAACAACTGCTGCAGTTTGCATTGGAGCAGGTGGAGCTGGGAGTGGAGAGGACAGAGCAAGGTTAGGATCAGACACTGGTATGGTGGGTGGAGGCGGAAGCGGCTGTTGCAGATGCGGCTGCAACTGTTCCTGTTGAAGCTGCTGTTGCTGTAAAGGCTGCTGTTGAAGTGGTTGGTGCTGTAATTGCTGTTGTTGAAATGGCTGCTGTTGCAGTTGCTGCTGCTGTAGCTGCTGCTGTTGAAGTTGCTGTTGTTGCTGTTGAAGTTGCTGTTGTTGCAACTGTTGCTGCTGAAGTTGCTGCTGTTGTAATTGTTGCTGTTGGAGTTGTTGCTGTTGTAATTGCTGCTGTTGGAGTTGTTGCTGTTGTAATTGCTGCTGTTGGAGTTGTTGCTGTTGTTGATGCAGCTGTTGTTGGTGTTGCAGCTGCTGATGTTGTTGAATGGTGTAAGGCAAAGCCGTTTCTTGCCTCACCATACCTTGAGTAGCTGGATCTACTACGAGACAGGTGGCAACTTGCTGCTGTGAATCCAGAGGGCGTCCATCAACATCTGTATAAACTGATTGCCCAGTCAGAGTGGGAGGCTCATTGGCATATCTAGGAGATGGATGATCCATACCGTAGTGAGCAGGAGATGGATCTCTGGTAGGTAAGCGCTGTTGGCCATCTTGCATAATCTTGGCAACAGTTATAGTCCCAGGTTCTCTGTAAGTCCGACTTAACTCATGGGCTGTTGGAGGTGGTGGCTGAGGCAGAGGTGATGAAGGAGCTTGAGGTCCAGTTCTGCCTGGCTGACCTTGTTCCCACACAGCACGAGCCCCAGGAGCTATTCCAAAATGGGAGCCTGACCTACTGAGTTGATGAGGCTGAGGTGGAGGAGGCTGGTGGTCTGACCTGTAAAAGCCCTCAGGTGGCCGAGGAGTCATGGCTGGATCATGAGAATAGTAATCTTGATGTGGAATGGATCCTCGGTGAGCCATTGGTACGCGTTCGTAGTGGCCAATGTCTGGCACAGAGCTCTTCCTGAGTCCGCGTGGGTCGAGCCGCTCTGTGTAAACCTGTCCGTAGGAAGAGTCTTGGTGAGAATATGAAGCACGTTTCAAATCCAGGTCAGGAGGACGCACACCCGGTGGAGCCTCGTACCACCCTCCTCCCTCGCTGTATGACAGGGAGTTCCGTCGCCCTGCTAATCTTGCTTGCTGATCATACGCACTGTCACACTGCCTCTCCCACTGACCCTCATTCCCCCCTAATGTGTCCCAGCTGTGGGAGCGTCCAAGACCCAATTGTTTGTTCGTGACAAGCATTGGCAAAAAAAGGAAATTACTTATAAAAAATATACAGATATGAAAGAAAATGCGCTAAAAATCACTTTGGAGTATTTAAAAGTTCAATTGTCCACATACAGCATCAAAGGTAGAAGCAAAAAGAAATGGAAAGCAAGCACAAAAAACACCCAACAAAGTGCACTGTTTCACCTGATACCAGCTTGTTATAAGTCCCAGCTATCAGATGACTCCCCCTTTAGCTGGAAGTCCTTGAATAATTAATCCCTGGTCATGCAGACTTGTTGTGCAAGAGGAAAGAGGACACCACACACAAAACCATCCATATCACACAAAACCACACAAACACTGTTGAGGTAGCTGAATTATTCCATGGAAGACCCGATCACAGGGTGCAAGCGCGAGGTAGCCACTGCACATTTGTTAGTAGGTCAAAAAAAAGAAGGAAAAAATAGGATAGGCTGGGTTATGAGTTGGGATGGGCTGGGGCTTGTACTAATCCAGTACGGTTTATCTCTCCCCTCAGTGGGACATTTTACTCGCTCTGCCGATTGCTATGGAGGATTACATCCAAATAAAGCCTGTTTAATTCCACTTCCTTCTGTGACGTCACATGAACCAGATAGGAAATCTGGTGACAGTGATAATGAAGGCGATGGCAATGATTCGGATGCTACTTCTAAAAACACCCCTCTCCTCTATCTCCTCCTTCTGAGACACCTACCTGAAATTGTTGATGATGAATTGCAGTCAACAGGTTTCAGATGTCTGACTCCCAGCACAGGGAGGAGAGGCCAGGCAAGGTGCAGGCTTCATTCAAAACCAACGAAATACAGTCCGCTTAGCTAAGTCCCATGTGCTGTCAGTAAACATCAAATCCAGTCTGATTGGACACTAATCCCTTACGCCCCATGCTTGCAGCAGAACCACCACGCAACTGCTGCCCAATGTGCTCTGAAATGTCCTTGATACTCTATGTTACCGCTTTGCTCTCCTTGATTTAGGATTACCGAGACCTGCTGTCTATAAAGCAACTGCAGGGCATTGAAGATCACAATAATCAGACAATGGAGACAACTGTAAAGTCCTACTTGCTCTCCACTGTTAGGGTTGTCTGTCTCATTGAGTGGATTGAAAAACATTACATTTGAACTTTTTATTTTTATATTTATATTTTAACTTTATGAATCCTCATTTTGTTGAAATATTTGTCCTCTGATCCCCCTCCACCCCCTTTTCAGCAAATCTCTTCTGATCTTGCTCCCTTAAAGAGACTCAGTAATCTGGATTTGCTCCCTTGTTATAAAAAGTAAAACACTCTGTGTGTGTGCATATATTTGTGGAGTGGGGGAAGGGCCTTCATGTAGCAGCATTTAATCCAAAGTACCTTTGCCTTCCAAAATATTTCACTTGCTGACTAGAAAAAGGAACAGAAGACTAGCCCTCTCCTTATAATGTCCCATACTGATTTTATTTAAAAAAGTCAGCAAAGATTTAAAAGTATACATAACAGTGGTGAGACCAGCGATGTTGTATGGTTTAAAGACAGTGGCACTGAGAATGAGACAGAAAGGAAGAGCTGGATGTAGCAGAGATGAAGATGTTGAGGTTCTCTTTGGGAGTGATGAAGATGGATAGGATTAGGAATGAGTGCATGAGAGGGAAAGCTCATATTAGATGTTTTGGAAATAAAGCCAGAGAGGCCAGACTGAAATGGTTTGGACCTGTTCAGAGGAGAGATAGTGAGAACATTGGATGTTGAGGCTGGAACTAACAGGCAGGAGGCCTAGAGGAAGATCAAAGAGGACATTTGTGGATAGAGTGAAAGAGGACATGAAGGTAATTGACGTGAGAAAAGAAGATACAGAAGATAGATTTAGATGGAAACAGATGACTCAGTGTGTCGAGCCCTGAAAGGTAAAAGACAACAGAAGAATATATTGATTTTATTTAACGTTTCTGATGACCCTTACAAATATATATATATATATATATATATATATATATATATATATATATACACATACACACACACACACACTATACATATAGACATATAGATATATACATATAGACATATAACATATATAGATATATAGAGAGAGATAGAGAGAGATAGATATATATATATAGATATAGAGAGATATATACATACATATATATAGAGAGATAGATAGATATATATATATATAGAGATAGAGATATAGAGATATATATATATATATAGATCATATATATAGACATACATAGATATATATACACATATATATATATATATATATACAGACATACATACATACATACATACATATATATATATATATATATATATATATATATATATATATATATATATATATATATATACATATACATATATATATATATAATACTATATATATATATATATATATATGTAATCCCTATATATATATCGATATATATCTCTCTATCTAGATGTATCTACATATATATTACTCTCTCTATCTATAGATCTATCTCTCTCTCATCTCTCTATATCTCTATCTCTTCATCTTCTCTCTCTCTCTCTCTCTCTCCCCCCTTTCGGGCTGAATGCTGTTACCTTCTGGCCTCTTGTGTAGTAATATGTATGAAATAAAATGTAAGCGGATGTAGTTTGCATTTCCATCCAAAATTAGTCACAAATTTTAGTGTGGCTATTGTAGATGACTCAAAATAAAAGTCATCTACATAGATGACAATTGTTGCAATTTCTTTTCTTGCAGGATCACAGAGAAAAGACGCAGATGATGGATCCCTCCCCCCCAGTACAATTGAGGAACTAAAAGCCTACTTGATGTGAGAAAAAAATATTCAAACATGAAGACAATAACAGTGAGTAGTCAAACAGATCAAAGTAAAACTTGTGAGCGGAGTTAAGGCTAAAAGACGAAATAACGTTTCATGTTGTATTTAATTAAACAGAGTTTTACTGCCATTCATGAGTTCTTTAAAGGCGCAATAAGCAAAATTTCATTATTCTAGACAGAAAGAACTTAAAACTAGTGATGTGAAGAAATAAAGGTAATATTTCAGATGGACTATGGTATAACATAACATCACATCTCTCTGTGTTTTTCTCCTGTCTGTTGTTTACATAGCTGGGCCGGCCATCCGTGCATGTATGTGTACGCATGTGCACGTACATGCACATGAACAGTTGCCACTATGGGCTTAACCCCTCCCTGACCAAGAATGCCACCACCAGAGTAGCACACCGTTGAAGCAACATGGCGGAGAGAACCCCCAGCAGATCAAAATATTATTTTGCTAACAGCATTATCAGGTTTTGAGTTACTTACTTCTTCACTTCAAATGTTCATCCTAAAGGTGATGCTGTTTTGTTGTGTTTTTATCCTTTACAAATATGTGCATAGAAGGCGATGCGTGAGAGGGGAAAAGATGGGCTGGGCTGCAGCTAGAATCGTGGGAGAGGGAGGGGCTTGTCATACATCTTGTTTTGGTCTACAGACAGTGCTCAAGTACCACCTAGTGGGGAAATATTGCTTATTGCTCTTTTAAGATAAAATGTACCAATGGCAACACTAAAATGTCTATTCAAACCCCTTTTACTTTTCCCATTTTGTCATATTATTACAACAAACATCAATACATTTTGTTGGATTTGACATGATAGACCAACATAAGTAAGTGCAGAAATGTTAAAAAGAAAGAAGAGGATAAATGGCAGTCATTATTTTACAGTTCAAAACTATAAAAGTCTAGAGTTAATTAATTTGCCCCATTTAATTCAACGCCCCTTAATAAAATTTGCCACCAGTTGCCTTTACCAGTTACCTTATTAGCACATGTAGTCTGCCTCTATAATTTATCTTTAGTTCTGTGAACATTTATCAGAGAACATTAGTGAACTAACAGCCTCATGAAGATCAACACACCAGAAAGGTCAGGGTGAAAGATGTGAAGAACAGAACATGTAAAAGAAGGTGCTCTGGCCACATGAAAGACCCATATTTGAACTTTTTGGCCTACATGTAAATACTATGCATGGCCAAAACTCACAACACATGCCACACTGCGCTCACATAATCCAAGCTTTGAATATCTAAAACACCATCCCCATGCACCAACAGGGTAGTGGCAGGTTGGCCATGGTACTATGACTTTAGGAATTTCCACACCAGTAGTTCTCTATGGTTACATACAAATGTTAAATGGTTGTGCTCTCTTGGCTTATATTTTATTTGTTTGTTTTTGCTGTATTTGTTAGTAAAATGACCACTTTTGTGCATATTTACTATTAGACCATGTGCCTGGAAGTAAGATTGTGTGTTTATGGGCAAAGAGTGAAGAAGGAGAAGCAATTATGTACCACGTAAAAACCTTTTAGATCTATGGTTTCACATTTCAAAGGTTTTAATAACTGTTTGAGTCATTGATTGTTGGAAAAGGATCATGTAATTTATGAGCTCTTGCAAGGCACTCTGAAAGTAGGACCTCATGTAAGCTGTATTTTTCTAAAATACTGTTCGCAAATGTCGTTCAAAGCTGAGACATGTCGGAAACGGAAACAGATCTGCTTAAATATGGCATAAAATCCATAACAAGGCCAGGATTGGCCTTCTTCTTTTCTCTTCTATACTCCTCTCATTACTTCCTCTGGCCTGGTTCTCCAGAGTCTCGGGAGAGCAGAGTACATTACACATCTCCACAAATTCAACCTCAAATATCAACAAAGCTAGAGGTGTGTATGCAGATCTAATACTAACAAGAATGCACATGCTATAAAATAAATGCATAAATCCTGTAATTGTCTAAAAGTAGACAATGTTTGACAATCAAATTGTAATTTGCCATTGTTTCTAAACTCTGCACAGAAAGCCAGTCACTGTAACAGGAGGATTTAGGAATTAAGCAGGAGGTTTATAGAGTAATATTGCCCCAGTAGAAGCTTAAAAAGACTTTGAGCTGATTTAGGCTTGCCTGGTGAAACGTATGAAATATGTTAAAATGTCAACTGAATTAACGATGAGATGCAATTCAGGATATTTCATAAAACATTCCTCTGGTATCTTCAAATTTCAAGATTCAAATAAAACATTGATCATGATACTAAAATACTACATGACAGTCATATTTGGAGCTGAATGTGTTATGTAATAAACACAGAGCTTTTTTCTTCCAGGATTTCCCTGCATTTGGCTCCATCCATTTTCCCCTCTGCTCTGACCAACCTCGCTGTTACTGAAGTGTGGTGGCAGCACCATGTTGTTGGGAGGAATGGTGTACAGTGTCTTTGGTATGCAGGCCAAAGAGTTCAGATGGTATTTCATCTGACTAGAGCACTAGCTTGCACATGTTTGATCCTTTCCCTGCATGGTTTGTGTCAAACTGCACATCAAGGCAAGGCAAGTTTATTTGTAAAGCACATTTCAGTAATAAGACAATGCAACGTGCTGTTCATGAACAGAACAAAGAGAAGAAAACATTAACACTGCAGTGGAATAGTAGCAGCAGGTCAAGATATACGATAAGGTGCACCACAACATCAACGTTAAGGCATTCAAAGGCAACTCTAAACAAATAGGTCTTTATCCTTAATTTAAAGAAACTCAGGGTTTCAGCACTTCTACAGTATTCTGGGAGTTTATTCCAGATTAGTGGAGCAAAAGAACTAAATGCTGCTTCTCCATGTTTGATTCTGGTTCTGGAAATGTAGAGTATACTTAAGCCAGAAGACCTGTATGGTCTGGAGGGTTGATATACTGACACCAGGTCTGTGATACATCAGGGTTCTTACTGCTTTCTTTCAAAAATCGCTTTCTTTATGCCCCTCTTTGATAAAGGCCAGATATTTGGAGTGCCAAGGAGCGACAGACAGTTGTCCTATCAACATATTCTGCCACCTGGGCTGTGAACCACTGCAGCTACTCCAGAGTTAGCCGCTTGGCTGCACGTCTGATTGATGCTCTCTGTGCTCAGCCTGTCTACTATGATTTTTACATGATCATGTCTGACGATATCAAGGTAGGAGAGTTAAATATAAATGTATGACACTCTTCAAGGTTTAATACGCAAAATCCCGGAAACTACTGATCTTTTTTCTACTTTAGTTTACTATATAACATCGTACAAAATACATTGATTTTTGAGCTTGAAATGTGACAAACTATAAAAAATTTTGAAGGGTTATAAATACTTTCACTGCACTGTAAGTCTGGGCATGCAAATGTGTGCCGATGCTTTCACTTTTGATACAGCCAACACTCTATATGACATTTTTGAGATTACACTGAACAAGCTGATTTTAAAATTCCTTTCAGCCTTACAGCCTTTTGACCCCGCTCTGCTGGTCTTCAGGCACGCAGAACACAGCGACGTCTGCAGCTCTTCATTTACATCCCTTACACATTTACATCCGCATGTGCAATCCGTCACTAAAGCCTTGGCTCTGGCCAGCCGCCCAAACATGAATCGAAATCATGCTAACTCAAAGCGAACGCTCGCCCTCAACAGAAATAAACACAACTGTCCCCTACAGTGCGACACGTCACGTAGCAAAGACATGGTTTGAATGGTAAATGCACTAACGCATGCAGGAGCGTGTGGCAGGGGGGTAGTAACTGAAAATGAGATTACAATAACAATACCGCTGCAGAGAATGATATAGTCAGATAAATTGCAATGCATGTTTAGCAGAGAGTATGTACATAGCTGCTGCGTTTGAGAATCCAGTTAGAATACGTTGCCCCTGAAAGCCTTTCTACAGCCACTAAATGGACCATAAATACAAGTCAATGAGAGTATAGCTGCTATTTTTCTAAATGGTAAATATGTCTGTTGGGCTAAACTGAAATGGTAGGATTTTATTTTCTGCAGCTGTGCCTATGCATCGGCTATGTTACGCCCTAATCCCGCATCTCTCCTTTCACTTCAAGGAAATGTGCAAAATATGCGTATACATCTTGGAACCAAAGCAATAGATTGTATAAATGCTGTCTGAGATGGTAAGAGGATGTCGTCATCCTACAATATACAACACCGGAGTCACACTACGGTCGTGATCCAGTGTGGGCTTGCTGCAAACAGCCGCTCACACTGACGCTGGCACCTAACTTTTCCTGCTTGGCTCTTGAAATTCTCAGGAGCTTGAGCCGGGGCCCCTGTGGCGTCCGGCCAAACGTTCTTCTTGTGAGTGTACACACTGATCTCAATGATTTGGATTCCTTGCGGCGCCGGCACTGAAGCTGCAACGTAGTCATTGTGAGTGCGGCAGGAAGCAAGTCCTGAAAGGCCACTCAGGAAGGTAGAAGCAGTGACGAGGAAAATAACACAAAAAGCCACAATACAGTTGGCAAATGCACACTGGGAAAATGCCTTGATTTCTGATGGCAGGTCCAGCAGTCGAACGAAACTACATTTGAGGTTTTTGGCCATAATGACAATTACAAAATTTTTTGGGGAAAAGGATGTAGCGTTAAAGCCTGAGAAGAACATCCCAACTGTGAAGCACAGGTGTGGCAGCATCATGTGGCAGCTGGGAGTGGAGGAATCGGTGCACTTCACAGAATAATTGACATCACATTAACAGAATGTAAAAATGTCAAAGCAACATCATCAGTGAGGAAGTTAAAGCTTGGGAACAAACCGGTCTTCCAAATGGACCACCAAATAACTTACAAAGGGGCGCGAGGACAACAAAGTCGATATTTTGGCATGTCCATCACAACCCGCTGATCTCACTTAGCCCAGTTCTGTCAGGGGGAATGATTCAGCCACACATGTGAGAAGCTTCTGGAAGAATAGCCAAAAGGTTTCACGCAGTTCTACTAAATAAAATGTAAATGTTCGTAAGCTTAAGATTTTAAAGAAAGCATAAAAACCATTTCTCTCATTCTGCTATTTGGCAGATGTAAATCATTTATCTAATTCTAACTGCCCTAAAGGGGTTATTTATCTGTCAATATAGTGTCTATCTATCTGGGCTGCTCTTCCTTTCCTAGCTTATTAGTTCTCCCACAGCTTTCCCTTAGAGCCTGTAAGGGAAGTTGTGGGTTTTGAGGGGAGGTTGGAACAAGCCCCGTAGGTGGGGAGAGTGGTTTCATGGGAGAGGGAAGAAAGTGAGCCAAACACCACTCCGATGACTTCATCCCAGAGCTGGATGCCAGAACATGAGAAGGAAAACGGGAGATGGAAGCTAAGAAAAAGATGACATCAGGAACAGTTTTTCACCCCTACCTCCCTTGATGTCCCTGTTGTTTAATACTTTTAAAGAGAAATGTTTGTCTTCATTGTATTTTAGCAGTCACAAATCTTCAGGTTGGTCAAATGATGAAAGAAACACGATGCACAATCAAGCCTTACCACATCACTGCAATCCATGCAACACCATGAACTCCTCATGACAAATTCCACTACCCCACCTTGTGGTGTTTGCATCCAATCACAAACCAACAGCCGGGACGACGGGAGGGAGGGTGGCTTTCACCCCGCGACCTACTTCACGTCACAGCACCCTCTCGCATGCCATCCCTGCCTGGATCAGTCAGTTAGCTCTGGCTAAATGGCAACGACTTTGCACCGCTGCCCGAGCCAAAATGCATGCTGGGTACACAGATGGAGCGGACAGAAGGAGGAGCAGACAGATAGGGAGTTGGAGGGAAAAAGGGGGGCGGGGGGGGGGTGTTAAGGGAGCATGAGAGCTGAAGCTGGGAGCAGATGTTTGTCACATTTACCTTATTGCTGTTACACTGTTGTTGGCACTTCAATCACACAGTAGGATCAGCGGTTCCACTGTATATATGTTTTAGAAGGGGCTATTAAAACTAAACAATACTCCCTCATTAGCTTTGTTAGAGAATTTGTTAAGATATTGATAATTAATGAAGAGTTTAAAGATTGCCAATCATCAGCAGGGTTTAGTCATAATTTCGCAAATGCTCTCAATAAACTTTAATTGGTAATTAAGTTCATGCAAAAACAAGGACAAAGACGCGAAAATAAAACGCTGTGACAACCGTTGTACAAGTTTGCAGACTCTTAAACTAACAATTTGCTGAACCACGCTTTAATTCAATTTCAGAGTTCAGTCTTTTTAACATTTGCAAATGCTTTCCAAATCTATTAAATTGTAAGGTGTTTGTGAGTAGTCATTTTTTAGTAAGTTGGATTTAAACGTTATGTTGGTAACAAGTAACTTTTTTTTGGTTGTTCTGGTGGCATGGTTGGGGAAATTATAGTTGTGTGATGGTCATTTAGTTGCCAGATTGCATACTTTGTGAAGCCTTGCTTTATAATATTTTTTTTTTTTTTGTTTGCCTGTGATTTGGTCTTGTGTGTAACAGTTTTAGGCTTTTGAGCATGAGTTTCATGAGAGGGCTGTTCTTTTACTGAGACAGGCAACTTTTACGTTGTAGCTGAAAACTGATCTTTTAGTTAGTGGAAAACGGGTCAGTGATTCAAACCTTTTGCTTAGCTGTGTCTACCACTAAGACCAACCCTGATGCTCAAAAATAAAATCCCTACTCATCTTCAGCTTTCTGGCAGACACTCAGAGTTTGGCTTTCAAAATATGTAATAACAGCTTTATGGATCGCTCTGTTATTGTTACTATGTGCCGTTCTACCAGTTCTCTCTCTCTCTCATGCTCGCTCGCTCCTCATCGGACACAAATCAAATTAAACTTCTTCGTGTTTGTATTTTGTTGCGTAAATTGTGAGTCAGACTCAGATTTAGAAGCTGGTACATGAAATAAATAAGGCGAGAACACACACAGATAGTTCATCAGAGTTTAGTCTGTGAATCCACCTGGATGGTCTCTGCTTCAGAAGCGTTTCACGTTGTGGAGGTGTCGGCGATCTGAGTGTCTTTTTCTTTCTCTGGCTCCAGGCTGAGCCACCAATGCACCTGGAAATCTTCAGGATCCTGTTGTGGATGTTGTGTGTAACTTTATTGTAATTTAATTGAAATTATGTTCTAATTTTATTTCCATAACCTTTGTTAAAATGGTTGTGTTGTTGTAACTGCAAATGCAATTTTATTTATTTATTTTTTGGAAAATTGCGGGTGCGTCAACCCAGTAGGGACACAGAAGGGGTGCGCCTCCAAAAAAGGTTCGGGAACTGCTGATATAGAGAATATGGAGAATAAAGGACACTGTTGTCAAATGCAGAACAAATGCTTATTAACCAGAAATTCCTCTAGCTTTGGCTTCCCTCGGCTTTAATGTCAGCCTCCTGGCAGGCCAGTTTCTATTTTGGGTAATTACACAGGCTTAGTTCCATATTTTCTTGAAACAGTTTTTAAAGTGTTATGATTAACCTATAATAGCTTATAATTTTTAAGTACCTTTCTCAAGACCGATATCTTTGAACATTTTTGATACCTTGTAATCTCTATGCAAACTATGAGTTAAGCTAAATTATGTAACTCAGCCAATGTCAACAAACCTTTAACTTTTTGTCTTCTGTTTGTTTTTTTCTCTTCATAATAGGTATACCTGGTCTGGTATTCTGTTAGCTGTGACACCATCCAGGGAGACAGATCATCTGCCATGAACATATAACATATAAAGTACTCCTGGATCAATGTGTGCTTCTGTGTTTTTGTGTGTCTGCTCTGTCTAGTCTAACCCTCAGTCGGTCGAGGCAGATGACCATTCACAATGAGCCTGGTTCTGCTGGAGGTTTTTCTCCCTGTTAAAGGGGAGTTTTCCTCTCCACTGTCGCTTCATGCATGCTCAGTATGAGGCATTGCTGCAAAGCCATGGACAACGCAGACGACTCTCCCTGTAGCTCTACGCTCTTTCAGGAGGAGTGAATGCTGCTTGTCAAGATTTGATGCAATCTACAGGGTTTCCTTAGATGGAAAACGTTTTGACCAATCTGTCTGGATGATTTGATTGAATTTGACTTTGTAACGTGCCTTGAGATGACATGTGTTGTTAATTGGCACTATATAAAGAAATAAAATTGAACTGAAAAAACAATGCCCTCCTTGGACAGCTGAACATTACTTACAGGTAATCACATTCTCCATAATTAAAGGCAGACATATTACATGGTTAAAGGATGTATAGACTTATGCAACAAGTCACAGCAGCTTTTTATTTTTCTAGATATCTGACACACACACACACACACACACACGCACACGTTTGTTTGATTTTTGGCTGAATCAGGCAGGATGTACATCACAGATAAATGTAAAAACATTTGTGAAACGATTCATCTTGGTTTGGTGTTTTTACGTCAGTTTTTTCATCAGATTATATAATTTTTTTAATAGAAAAACTGCATGCTTTTTACATGGTGAAAAAGATCTTTCTGAGGAAATGAATTCAGATCTTGTTACGTGCAGCACATGTCGTATTGTCTGAAAGCAAACAATAAGTTATTGTTTGCTAATTGAACAGATCACATGCTGTGTCCAACGTGTCCAGTTTACTTGTTACAACAATTTCCCATGGAAAGCCCCAATTATCTGATCATAATAAGCTATAAGTCAACCCAAACACACTCGGGTTCCAGTTCCACAGATTTTGCTTCTTTCTGTCTTTATTTCTGACGCGTGTAATTTGATTAATCTTCTGCCCACTTCTTGCTCAGAAATAACGTGAATCCCATCAAATGTACTTTTCAAATTTGCACCAGAGAAATCTACATTCCAGCACCGTGACCACACTTGATGTGGGGTAAACAAGCATACTGGATCAGGCATGTCGAATGTGATTGGGCCCGCGGACGCGTCGCCGCTGTCCACCCATCACAGAGATGTAATCACTGCTAGGAACCAGATATTGGGTTGACACAGTTCTCCTCAGAAGATAAATGGAAATTAGGGGAAGCTCTTCTCGCCGTTTCATCGACTTCAAACCATAACTGCGGCGCAATCACAATCACTCCATAACGTTCTTGTTTTTGTCAATACACATGGTATGAACTTTGATTTGTATTTCACGCCTCAGTCCCAACAGTCTGTTTATAGATAATAGTGGGTGGCTTTGACATTATGGTGCAGAACACCCCATGCCTCTGGTTTTAAAATAACCCTTTTTTATATGACTGAGTGGATTTAATGCTACTGTGAAAACTGCGTGATTCACCACCCTCTGATCTTTAAACTTCACTGATGTGAATCACCCTCTTCAACACATTTTTAAGAGCAGCTGTGATGACTAACTGCACCAGAAAAAAAAAAAATCCCCCTTCCTCTTTAGAGAAGTGACTTCACTGTTGATATGAGAGATGGACTCTGCTGAAGATGTGAAAGGCGGCAAGAGAAACACTGTAATATGATTTCACAAATTGCTTAGACAGCACACAATCATTCCTCTTGCGTTTAAAAAAAAAATGAGGAAAACAGAGGGGGAAATTTGTTTCCAGGAGGGGAAAGGGTTGGTGGTTTGGAGAGTTTTAAGATGCCACATGTGGCTTTCATTCTGAGGATGGAAACAGCAGCATCACCGCTTCATTTAGGAATCTATAAAATAGTTGCAGTGGGATTTTCTCAGAAATGAACAAAGTGGAGTGATGTTATTTCATACTCTGAGGTTCAACAGCACAAAGAACATTAATCTTTCTGAGAAAATTCACTTAAGTTGAAACCGGCTCATTGCAAAATCAGAAATTATGAAAAATCCAATAAAACATTGCCATGGTAACTGACTGCATGACATTATGTGTTTGACATAAAAGCTGTACAATTTATTATAGTCAAAACAGTCAAAAAGACAAAATCAGGTGCAACAAAGAAGCATTTATAAGGTTGTATTATAAAACAAAATAAATTATCTAATGTGTCTTTACTTGCAAATGGTACAACTAGGCGTGGTTCGGGTAACCAATAACGGAGTAAAAATATAGGATTTCATGGTATCAGGACATTTTTACAAAAACTTTAAAAAGATTATGCAGTAACGTAACAATCATACTTACTACTGTAAACACAATCTTACAAATAGCTTTACTACACTTACATTATAATCTATAAAAAGTGTAAAAAAAAAAAAAAAAAAAAAAAAAAAACACCTGCTAAATTTATTAGTGGTTTTCAAGTGTGCGAAAATATTATTAGTTTTGTCTTCTGTTTCAATCCATCATTAGTGTTACTGGGGCTCTCCTCGGTTTTCATACCACAGCAGTCAGTGTTTTATTACAGTAGCCCTTAAAGGGACAACGTGTAACTAATCTGGCTTTTAATTAGCAAAAAGTACTGCTTTTATAGATACGTATTCTGGCAAAGTCTAACAACATCACATCAAAAATGAAGGCGTTCTCATAGCTTAGAATTAGTTGTTAAAAAATACATGGGTGTTGGTGCAGGAACGGTTTAGCAAAACGTTTTCAGCGTTTTTTTAACCCAAACTTAAAAAAAAGCATTATTCCTGTCATATCTCTAAAATGCTATGTCTATTACTTAGCTGGTATAGGAGCTGGGTGGCCTTAACCCTTTAAAACAGCTGTTGCTAGCTACTCTTCAACTCAGAATCAGAAGCAGAATCAACTTAATTTGCCAACATTGTGGGTACAAACAAGGAATTTGGATTCCAACACTCGCATTGTGTAAGGCAACAGGCAGACAAGTACGGCAAGCAAAACAGCAAACTTCAATCTGTAATAGAAAATACCTTATTCAGTGAAATTTATTTACAGAAGAGTTTTTTTCCCCACAGCAGAATAGCTGTGTACCCTGAAGTGTTCTTCAGAGTCACTACTTAGGGATAGAAACTTCGACTTCAAGGTAAAAGTCTGAATAACCTCTGACGGCTCGTGAATGGATGGGAGGTCAGTAATGATGACCTCCCATCCACTCTGCCGTTCTAATTGTTTGTTGCAGTTTGGATCTGTCAGGTTTTGTGGATGAACTGAACCAGACAGAGAAAGATGAGCACAAGACGATCAGCAGCTCATAAGGAAGGGTGTGCTTCTCATGTTGCTGCAAGAAGTATAGTCTCTGCTGGGCCTTCTTACTGATGGTGTGAGGACAATCGCGGGTCCAGAGAGAAGGTGGTTCCTAAGAACCGGAAGTGATCCACAGTAGATACAGTGCTGTTGCAGATAGTGAGGAGGGGCAGAGTGAGGGGGGTTCTTCTGAAGACTTTATCACTGTCCTTAGTGGTTTTAGCTCCAGGTGGTTTCTGGGCGCACCAGTGGACCAGCCAATCCACCTCCTGTCTGTATGCAGACTCATCACTATCCTGGATCAGATCAATGACAGAGGTGTCATCTGCAAACTTCAGGAGTTCCACAGATGTGCAGTCAGTGTATAAAGAGAAGAGGAGGGGGGTGTGACGCCGGTGTTGGTTGTTGTTGGGCAGAAGAAGATACTGCCAAGCCTCACCTGCTGCTGGTGGTCGGTGAGGTGGCTGGTGATCCACTGACAGGTGGAGGGTGGCACCGTGAGCTGGGTGAGCTTCTGGTGGAGGATGTCAGGGTTGATTGAGTTAAAGGCTGAGTTGAAGTTTGCAAGAAGGATCCTGGCGTATGTCCCTGGATCGTGGAGCTGGCGCAAGATGAAGTCTAGATGCAGACTGACATGTCCTCTGCCGCCACCGCTCTAATACCCTGGGTTAAGGTTTTAGCGCCCGTCTACAAAGGCTTGTCTTACTACTATATATCATTTGAGGTAGTATATTAAGAGTTTTTTTCCCCCCATCTTCTATCACGTCACAGATCAAAGGGTACTATAAAACAAATTATGGCTCAAATAAATGATTCAAAGCCTTAGTGTTCACCTTCAAAGCTTGCTTTATTAGAGGTTGGCCTATCAGCACACACAGCAAACCAGGTGCTGTTCTGCTTCTGTTGGGTTAGTGGATCATAGGATTCCTACAGTAAGCTCTTCCTCTTCTCATTCTCCATGGATTTTCCATGCCTCAATCGCACCAGTTTTTCACTGTAAAAGAGCGCTTTATGTTAACTTCTCTCTACTCAGCCTCTGACAGCCTCTGCTCTCAAGCAAAAGGCTACGAGGGTAAGAAAAGACAGATTTGACAGATTTTTTCCGGGTAATGTGTAAATGCCGGACTGCAGTGAGCAATGGGAATGGAGTAGGGCAACATAGCGGAACAACCGTTTATACCTTGACAAGCGCTGCACTTACTGTTCACCCCACCGTCCAACACTGTAGGTGTCACTATAGAGAAACTACAACTGCTCCACACCAGGAGCATTAGTAAAACATGAATCAGATGGGCATCTTAGATTTTTTTTTTTAAAAATGGCCGATTTTTTAAGTGGATGGTAGCAACTGTATACAGTTGCAGACTCTTAATGCCAGAGTAAGACCCAGCCTGATACATCTTTCTGTTTGTGGATGACGTTTCTTCTGGTTTGCACAGTCGCAGAGGAAACCTCTTTGAATTCTCTTCCAGGTCACAACTGTACATATACTAATAAACCATTCATAATTTGATGATATGCCAATGAACTTGGTGCTTAGGTAAGAGTTAGGGGTAAAATTTCCGAGTTGGGTTTAGGTTTAGGTTGGGTTGAGTTTTTGGAATAGAGGCCAAAGAAGGTCAAATGTTGACCAACCGGTTCCCATCTTGTGCAGAGGGTTTGGTGCAGAAGCCATTGGAGACATTCTTCTTCATTTGAGATATGCTGAATGTGCTGCTTGGAACATAATAGAAACATCTCAGGGTGTGTGCATGTACTTCTCTCAGGGGGGACGGGGGGGGGGGGGGGTCCTTACTCAGCATCTCTCTTCATGTTTGTCATATATTATGCTTAGTTGAGAGGGAGAAGACAGAAAAGAAGAAAGAAAATGTGTTGGGGAGATCATTCCTGGCTCATTGCTCAGCGGGGTGTTCACTTGGCAGTTGCTAGTATTTCTTTTGGCAATAATAATGCCTGTACAAATATTAAGACCTTGTGAATCTAGGGTTAAAGAAGGTTTCAGTGTTTTTATTTAACAAAAAGAGCCTGATAATGCTAATGGTCTGGCAGATTACTGGAAAAAACATGAGCCTACTGGTTGGCTACAATCGAGTTGGCTTAGACTTGCTTATCTCTTTTATTGCACTAGTTTGATATTTGCCAGTATTATTAATAATTATTATTTAAATGGATGTTGGTATTGTTAGGAGCCCATCATCTTTTTGGTCAGAATAACAGGGCTAAGAATTAAAACAAGTGTCCGTCTATAGACTTCTTACAATCCACTGGGCTTTGAAATGGTACTTGAGACTGAACTGCCAAATGTATTAAAGTTAGGATTAGGTTTAGTATGAACATAAATACTTCACTGTAATGGGCCTGTAAGTGGTGGGGACCTGAGAAAGTTTGGGACCTGAGAGCGGTACTTGCAGCTGGACAATCTTGGCACTGGTAATTTTCTCAGTTCAGAATATTTTCTTTTGCTTTTTCTAGTTTTGGTGTTTTCATACTTGGGTTTTTCAGGTATCAAAGCCTGCCGTGAGACTTTTCATAAACATCATCCATGTTTTGTCCCCACCATGGGTCATTGATTACCTTCTCTGAGGGTCAAAGATCTAAACTAATTTTCTATAACCTACTCATAGCCTAAGGGAATGTGGATTTATGACTCCAACAAATAAAATCTACCAAATGGAGGTCAGTCAATGATAGTTTAGTTTGATCATTCATGGTCATTTTGCCATCATTGATGAGAGTCGACTGTAGTGAACAAAGATCAAAGATACAGTTCATGGAAATAGGATGTAATAAAAATATTCAAATTATATTACATGGTTGCAGAAATTAGTTATAGTTAATGAGAACATGGTTTTGTAACAAGCTATTAGAAGGTTTATTAATGGTCCAAAAGGGACCATTAAAAAAGATGGGAATGTGGGTAAGAATGGCAATGGCACAAATTGACTTAGGCTTGTTTACATTTCTTTGTCAAATTGGTGACATTAAAATTGCATCCATTCATTCAGGAGTTTTGTCCTCAGGATCAGGTAGCTGTCTTTAGGGGTCAGTGAGTGTGAGGAAAATACACAGCAGGGTAGGTCAACCATGCACTCAACATTTACCACTCAGGGAAACATGCATATTTTTAAACTGTTGGACAAAGTTGGAGAACCTGAGGAGTCCTCACGCATGTACATGGAAAACATGCAACCTCCCTGCAGACGTGCCCAGTTTTGATTTGAATCCAGGACCAATGCAGCCTATTTCATTAGCCATATATATATATATATATATATATATATATATATATATATATATATATATATATATATATATATATATATATATATATATATATATATATATATATATATATATATATATATACACACACACACACACACACACACTCCTACACATCTATACTATACTACACATGGACACTTTTTCGGAAGAGACTGTACTTCCTGCGGCATCTCAATAAGTTCAAGCTTCCTCAGGAGCTGCTGGTCGTCTTCTACCTGGCCTTCATTCAGTCTGTCCTGTGTTCCTCTATCACTGAGTGGTTTGACTAATCCGTAAAACATGACCAAAGTGCAACGGAGCATCAGGTCTACAGAGAGGATCGTCATGGTTGACCAGGTCAAAGGTCAGGAAAAGGGCAGCTAACATCTCTGCAGACCCCACACATTCAGCACAGAAACGTTTTTACCTTCAGGTCGGTGCTACAGAGAGCTATTCGCAGGCTGTCTCTCTGATAAACACAATGGGCACCTTACAGCCAGATTAGTCAGCTACACAGCTGTGAAACTAATTCAACGTACTGCACTTTCACAACTCACACAACCCTTTTTTTTCCTTTTGTCTACATAAAAAACACACAAATAAATACCATTTATGTATGTATACCAAATGCCTGCATGCTGTGAGCGCTGTAACCAAAGCTAAATTCCTTAATCATGTCCACAATTATGGCCAAATAAAGATGATTTGGATTCTGATGATGATTCCTAACCATATTAATTAATATACAGGGTAGACAAAAGTTGGGATAATTTGAAAACTTTAGACAGACACAAAACTATTTTTTTACACAGCTGTAAAGTAGAATATTTTTATTGATGGTTTTGACATTAAAGTATTCAAATCCCATCAAAATGTTGGATCTGAGATGGTTTGTTTTTTTCCTAAAATGACAGAAAATTACAACCTAAAATAGGCCATAATCACTCATTCAAATTCCGCTTTGGATCTCAATTAACTATAGTTAAAGTTTTTGACACTAAATAAAAGTAAAGTAATTGAAACATTGACTAAGGGACACTAGAACCACTGCATCTCAAAGCTATACAACAGAGAAAATGTGCACGTTTGATTTTGTGCAACACAGAGCACACTCCTCTGACACACAGTCACTGTTAACATGTAAAAAACAAAGAAAACAAAACAAAGAAAAATGTCTCTTGGTTTTCTTATCTATCTAAAACCCATAAATATGTAAATTCACAAATGTACACAAATCAGTCCCACAAGCTTTTAAAATTCAAGGGCTCAAAGGAACACTTTACTCTATTACAAAGTCCTTTCTTCATCTCTCCAGCAATCTGGTAACATCAAATTCAAGTCTCATTTGACTTTCATCCAGGCGTCCTTTACCTCCCACACACACGCTCACACACTCTTCTGCTCTGCTAGACATCCATCCTATTATGTCTGAAGCCTCAGCCGGTCTCAGAGCTTCTTCTGACACCTACGATGCATCGACTTTCTCATTCAAGTGATCGCTCTGGCTTCTCACTGCCTTCTAGCTGTGGGCTAAAAAGCTTGTTGCCCATTTTTTTAGCAGCAAAGACGAAAACAATTATAAATACATTCAATCCCATGTGCGATCAAAACGATCAATTTGCACATTCAGATCTGACTCATCGAACACATCACAGGAGAAAGAACAGCAACTCACCTTCGCAGATCCTGTCCAGCCGCTGCCGTTTCACTTTGTGTTTGTCAACCAGGGCCATTCTGTCCTAAATCTGAAGACTCTCTCCTCTCTGGACTTTAAGTTTAAGGCTCCAATCCACGGTAAGTTACTTTGTTGATGTTTTATATCTGAAATAGAAGGAAGCATGGACAAAGATCATTTGTTTCAGTTTTTCTTTTTTCTTTTAAAACCTTTTTTGAGGAAGCACACATGCCACAATACAGCATGTTACAAACACTACGGCATTGGATGTTTTGTAGTCGCATTAATATAAAACTCATTTACATGCTGCGCCCTTGGGATGGTAAAATCCAAATAAACTGTGACTTAAAGCGACATATAATGGGAGGGTGGAGTGGGGGTAGCATAATTCTAAATTATGCAAAACATCACTTGCACTGTAGGAAGATGCACAATGTGGAAATAAAATATGTAGGAATGTTCTTGCAGTGCAATTAACTCAACAGCAGGGTTAGTTAAGTTATTAGATTATTAAACGTCCTGAAAACATAATATATAAAAAAAGGAAACCTTGATAGTCATTGAAATCAATTAATCTGTCTATACGCTTTTAAAAAGCTGAACTACTCCACAGAGAAGTTCACCACTAGAGGGAGTCTCATCTGAGGGAGGCGCCCTTGATTTAGATCCAGTTAAGAAATCCTCTTATCAAACAGAATCTATGCCAGGAAAATAACCAAACACATGAGATCTCCTATAAAACATAATGGATCGATGCGACCCCATAAAACTATATTCTAATAGCTTCACCTTGGGGACACTGGGGATTGTCTTTTTTTCTGTTTTAGTGGGGAAAGATGAGGCAGACAAACACCGACAGAAGTTGGCACGAGAATGTACACACACACACAAAACTGGCAAGCACAAATGTGAGCTCACACACACACACACACACACACACACACACACACACACACACACACACACACACACACACACACACACACGAGAAGAGCAACTAGTCACACAGAGGAATGTGGGTCAGTTACTCAGCAGACAGGAGGAGGTTGTATCAGCAGAATAAAGACAGAAAGGGGGCTGGTGGGAGGGAGAGGATAGTACAAGAAAAACATAATCTAACAGGATGAGTTCATTGCGACCTCCACCTACATTACAACTGCAGCTCTATCAGCGCTTTTGCATCTTTGACCTCTGTTTCATCCCGGGTTTGTCCGGGGGGCCTGATCCCAAATACACTTCCACAAATTGATTGTTGACGGAGTATGGTTTTAACTAACACGTATCGATACATGCAATCTGAATGCGTTTGTTCATCACTGTTATGTTGCGTGGCAGGTCGGCCGCTCAGACTGGGTGATATGTTTTGATTTAATATTTTAACTTAGAAACAAGCACAATTACAGCAGCTAAATTTGCCAATTTTTTTTTCTTCAACCAAACGCGTTTCAGCTTGAAGGCATGCCTAAGCTTTCCTCCTCCACAGAGTATGACTCTCTGCCAGAGAGGCAAAGACCCACATGTGAGAGTCAGAGGAGAAGTAATTAAGCAAAAGGGAAAGCAGGAAACAGTCACTCACAGGCGGGGGAGTTGCACCGTCCTGTCTATGAATAGGCTGAAGAAGATATGATGAGGGCATCTATGGCCCATGTGCAATGCAAACATCAACTGTACAGGTCAAATCAGGTCAAATTGATACATTTACTTGAAAATCTCCTGGGGAAAAAAATACTTTGCAAAAAGCTGCTTACTTTGACAAAAGCATTAATGAAAGCTGCTCTAACGAAGCACCAAAATGTATATTTATTGTACATTACATGGTACCCTTAGGGACTACGGATGAAAACTAGCCTTTGTGGCTAATTATGGCATGTTCTGTAATGTGTATTGTCTCCTTTTGAAATAAACATCATCATCAACATCATCATCAAAACAGCTTCCCATGAGACATGTAACTGCTTATGCTTTGAGTATACAACATATGGATAAATGGGTATATTTTCTATATATTTAAAATACAAGACTGTATTCCACTCTTTGTGAATTAATTACTTTTAGTAGCTTTAAATTCCCCACCCTTGCTACTGGCAGTCCTTGTAAAAACACATTAAACCCCCTAAAGTGAAACAAATGAAATTAAAGACAAACCCTAAATGATTAATTATTTTTATTGTGGGTGCTTCTCCAGCTTAAAATTAATAATAATACAGAAAAAAAACAGCAGAGGTAAGGTGGGTGGGGCTTCACAAATTTCAAGAATACTTTTTAGTTAAATCTATCCATCATTAGGTTGTCTTCTGCTGATCTGAGATTGGGTCGCCTGGGCAACAATGGAGAATTTCTATAAATGAATTGAAGAGATTTGACTCATTCAAGGAGATGCACTTCATTTTTTCCAAAGTAAAAAAAAAAAAAAAAAAAAAAAAAGAAGTTAACTTTACTAAGTGGGTTGAAAAGTCAACAGCAACTTAAAGCAGAGCTCTTAGCCAGAGGAGTGCCAGAGAGGAAGTATGGTTATCCTGCAGCCCTTAGCGCCGTCGCTGCTCGACTGTCGGTTGACTAAGTGCTCTTATGTAACTTAACAATAAAGGGTTAGACCTGAGAGAAAATACGTGGTTGGAGCTGGAGGAGAAGAAGACAGAAGAGAGGAGAAAGTTGCAAGCACACACAAAAATGACAACAACAACAAAAAAAAAAAGCAAGCTCCTGGGACTGCCTGGCTCAGTGATCAGAGGTTGCACTCACTACCTAACTCTGTGTTAGTCGTGGTCGGGTAGACATGTTCGCAGGTTCCCTGACAAGTCTGTGAATGTTACCAGAGTGTGACCAAAGCACAGCTGACTGATCTGAGTGATGCAAAGCTCATGATATTGTTGGTAACAGATTTATTCCAGTCTGTGACAGGCAAGACTTTCACTGTGCAGACTTTATGTTCTAGATGTTTGACAGCTGAAAGGAATGCCTGGCCACAGATGTTATGTAACTTTCTTAGTAGCATTTAATCTACTCGCTGCACTCTGTACAACCTGCAATATACTGTAAGGTCTTAATAGGACCTCCTTTAACCTTTTTATAACGTCAGTGTGGAGTTATCCAACGAAGCCGTGGTTGATGCTCATGTGTTTGTTCTGTAGGGAACCCCACACGTCCTGCACTGCAGACTAATGCATTGCTTGAAGCATAAAGTGCAGCAATGTGACAAGTTTATAAACGGGGGATTCTTGAAGCTTGGCATGCTTTTCCTTCTGAAAGGTATTTCTTTCATTTAGAAACACTTCAACCTAACAAGGTTGGATGGCGGGTGTCAGAGTACAGTAAGGGGCCCGCTAAGAGCTATGTTGCATTGTTGCACCTGTTGACTTACTGCATGGCATTTAAAATACATGAAGTGCTTCTCCATGTGACACTTTGTGGGCTATGTAAAGATATTTCACAGCAGAAAACCCATTTTCTAACGTTGGAAACAAGACACGCCTGTGTTTTCGAGCTGAGAAGAAAGCACACCAAAAAAAAAAAAAAAAAAAGCAGCTCCAGAGATCTTGTTAAGGTTGGGAGCAGCATTAAAATCACAGCAGGAGGGGAGACAAAGTGAAATAAAGGGGTTCTTTTTTTCTATGATGGTAACAAAAAAAAGTGTGTTTCACACATACTGTTGACATTAAAAATAAAGATATTTCACATTTGATAGCAGAAACCCCCCAAAAACGATTGTTAAGCAACTGGAATCGTGACTTTAGAGGGGGGAAAAAACACAAAGCTTGAGGATGAGCTTACTGTTTGCTACAGATACGACAGACAGCTCTGGTAGAGTCAGCAGCCAGACCGCTGAACCCTGGCGGCTGTTGTTTGTGAGCATAAGGTTTCCAGGGTGAATTTTTTTTTATAGTTTTATTGTTTTTACTGTATGGCTTTTACTTGCTATGTGCTTTCTGTTAGTCAAAACATCTGCTGACCTTTGCAGATCACGTTGATACATTAAATCAATAACCAACACTTATTGATTTAATTGTTGTGGTTTAGCCCTTGACACCTAATTGCAGCTCTGAGACGTTTTTCTCTGTGACCGAGCCAAGTAAACAACATGTTGTATATCAGCATTTCTACTCCTTCCATATATCACATTTGTAGCTTTATCAATGATAAAATCAAATGCCTTTAATCTATAGCTCTGTATAAAAAAACAAGTCTATTTGTACAAACGGAGAGAACATACATATTTTCTCAGCACTTGACAGTAGAGATAGGGGAAGGGGGAAAAAATGAAAAGATCTTAAAGTATCAAAGGATTAAAGTATAACTAGAAGCAAGTCTTGTCAGGTAGGGGATAACAGAGCAGCGGCTTCACTGTCCACAAACATTTGTGCAGTAAAGGGCACATATGAGAATATAGGAGTGACAGAAAAGTAATAAGTTTCTGCATTTGGGTCACATGAGAGAAACCCTGTTCTGTAAAATATTCAATATGGAACCTTTTTACAACATAGCTGCTTGATTTGAAGTAGTATGAAAAGCAAAGCTGCTGGTTTGATTGCATTAAGGCATTTTAAATGTAACTGCACCTGGATGTGTATAGTAGATAGTACTGTACATCATCATAACACAAACCATTATTGCTTCAGTCACAAACCAGGATTTATGAGAATTAAAAATTTTGCTTTTTATTCCAAATATATCTGTTTGATAAGATTTTTTATAAATAAGACTTAATTCAATATAAAGCCTCTGATTAATTAGATTATTTTAATTCTTTCCCACTACTAGTGATAACACAGTAGCATGTCAGATTGTTAAATATCCACAGTAGCACTCTCGGACAATGTTTCTCCTGACTTCCTAATCCTCGCTGGGAAAATCCCTGCATTAATCTTTTTACCTGACTCCGCCAGATAGATTTGCTCCGCATATCCATCTGGAAACCTTCCGTTGAAGTAACTTTGGGAAGGGGCGAAAATACTGGTTAGCTGATTGGCCTATGTTGGTGATAGACGGGCCAAATGAACCAATCAGATTCGTCGTCGCTCTGTTACGAGCGACGACGAAAACACAACCACAAGCCAAGCTACTCTTGCTGCTGCAGGTAAAGGCTCGTTAGCTCAGCAAAAAAATACTCTGTAATTCCGATAAAACTTGCTCGATAGCCACGCTAACGCTAGTTTCATCGGCTGAAGCCGCCATGTTCTTTAGACTGAACTGTCACGCTTCCCATTGCGTCACACCTCAACCCGCCTCAAAGCCAACGCTGATTGGACGTTCGTTTGGTGAACGGCTCCAAATTTTCTTTAACGGAGAGTAGCCAGACTGATCTGCGAGTGAAACCTTGAAAGCTCGCGAGATCAGGATGGTCTCACGAGGCTATTAATCTTTAGCCTCTTTCATGAAAGGTTTTCTTCATAAACCCACGAAGACGAGCCACCTCTGAGCTCACTCTGGCCATTCACAAAACCCAAAGTGAAGGCCGCCGACAGCTGTGAGCGTTGAGAAATGCGTAGGGGTTAAAAGACAGCTGAAAAGCTATACGGTTCGCTTCAAATCAATAACGATGGATAAATTAGGTGTTGAGATCCTTTTAAAAAGGGACACGGAAATGCTTTAAATTTAAATGACCCAAAAATGATTTAGGAGTGACTGGTCACAAAAAACACCACACGTCATAACCACATCCCTCAATGACTTGACCCGTGAACCCGGCCCACCACTATGCCGGCCTCTGACTACCTCGCTTGGCGAGTCAGGGCCAAAACAGAGACTGGCTGATCTCTTGCGGCATCAAAACACACAGAGACAGAAAAATAGGTGCCTTAATACCACATTGCAGTGTGTTTTTCCTACCACTACTTTTGTCTTCACTCTCTGTTTTCAATTGATGCCCACGCTTGGTGTTCTGACCTTACAGACCTTAATCATCTGCAATTTTCGGCAACGTTATGGGCTGTTTTGTGCTCGCTTTATTTTTTTTCCCACACCTTTTTGCCCATCGCTCAAATTCAAACAATGCTGCAAGCCTAAACACAATCAAAAGAATAAAGTTATAGAAATGATGATATGTGTCCTTTAAATCTATGAAAGAGACCATACTATAGAGTGGAGTTCCTGAAAAGAAAAGGATTACCATTGGCCCCTTGCCCTTCAATAATTTATGTGAACTTTAAAATAAAGCGCACACAAAACGGTTTAGCGGCAAGTTTATAGCCGACTGTTCACACAAGCAGAAGGGAAATCTGACAGCCTTCAGAAATATATGAAAGTTGGTTTCAATTTAGCATAAGAGCATGAAAACATCTATTCTCTGGTGGTTGATATTTATCGCCTTTCTTCCTAATGCAGCCTTGCCAGGATAAACTCCAGGCAGGTATCTTCTCCTTAAAATAAAGGCACATATGTTTGGAATATTTAGTCATTTTAGCATAAATGTAACAGCGTTTTGGAGGCCAGTGAGATAGAGATGTCGTTTCTTGACATTTATTGCTTCTAACCCAGGAGTAAAGCATGACAGGAATACCCTTCAGTCAACATTTTGAGGAACTATGGTGTAGCAAGCACTATACGTGTTTCAACAAATCTAGGATTTATAGCCCTAAAGGTGCAAGGCAGCAGGAAAAGGAGAAGCGAAAAGGGTGAAAGTGGTGCCGGCGTAAACCTGTCATTCAGACTCCTAATCTGTACCTTTCAAGCTCCTTCTCCTTCTCTTTGTCGAAATACATCAGCCACAAACAATTATGCCTTATCCTTCTGTCAGCGTCACCATCTGGGCTTCCTCCTTTTACCTTATTTTGCATGTGGCCGTTAGCCTCGGGCACACAGCGTCCTTTTCATTCTCAATTTCTCCTCTACATTGGTTTTTATAAGATCCGCTTTCTCCTTCCCTCCCTCCTCCTCCTCCTCCTCCTCCTCCTCCTCCTCCTCCTCTCTCCTTTCTCTCCATCTTTTGCTCCTCGCAGCTCTAAATAAAACGACACTGCAGCGGTACTAACTGCTGACTTGGGCTATTGCACAATTTTGCATTAATGCCTATTCATTTAAGTCACTGGGAATAGCATAATGGTTATATTACTGTGCATGATAGCCACATTCAGTCAAGCTTTGGGCCCACTCGCCCACTCACCCAACCATCCCCCTCTCCTTCAGCTCCTCGCATCAAATGAACTAAAACAAAGTCTGTAATAAAAATCGCCACCGTCATAAGGAATGAATCCCCACAGAAAAAGACACACACTGAATTAAATGTTTTGCATGTGGAATATATGCAAAAATATGCGGGCAGACACAAATATAGACACACACACACACACACGTAATAATGTCTAAACCTCGACTACTTAAGCTGACAGGTGAAAGGCTTTGTCCAAGATCCCCTTATTGTGGTAATAAATCTGTCCATTCTATTTTCCTCTTTACAGACAACATGAAGGCAGAGACCTCAGGCCTGCACTTCAATCAAGGAAACAGATAATGCTTGGACTTAAGTGCAAACACACATAGGCTGTTCCTAAATGTACAAACCAGACAAAAAGAGCTTTGGACAATCTTCTCTTTAGGATGAATCCAAAAAATTGCTCGAAATATCGTTCTCCCTGCAGATGTGTGCTAGGGTTGATAGTGAATGCAACTAAGAATAAAACTCAGGTTGTTTTTTTTTATACAAGGTGCATAATTGACAGAGTTTAACACCTTGTACGGATTCCTCAAACTGTTGTTCAGGCAACACAGAATAACATAAACTAACAAACTCAATGTAAAAAGTATAAAATCCCGCATTTGAAAAATGGAAGTTAGATAGAATGAGGGGATAAGACTTTCGAAAGCTTAACCACAAGATATTTTGAGGAATCAGTGCAGGTGAAATCCTGCAGGTTAAGGCTGATGCAGTTTCCTGTAAAGCTCAAACAGCCATGCGTTGATTCCTGGGTTTCTGTGGAGAAAAGATGCTCATGCTGTCTTCGCTCATCTAGTTTTAAATGATCTGTTCATGTCATGACACTTATAAGATTATATTGCTGTATCATGTATTTATTCCTAAATTGAATAAACTCAGCTAAAATCTTAAACATAAAAAAATTCAACTGAAGGAGATTAAAACAATATTATCAATCCATTTTCTGTTCTGCTTATTTCTTTTATTTTATTTTGTTTAATTTTGCTTTGTGAATCTCCCCCAAAGTCTTGAATGGACTTTGCTTCACAATCCCATCAAGGCTGCACCTATTATAACATTTTTTTTCTGTCCACTTAACTTTCCAAACCTCTTTATTTTTGGTCTGGTGTTGTATTCAAATGTTTTAGAGAATTTGGATTTTGGGTTTTCATCAGTTGCAAACACCAGAAACATGTTACTTTTTTAGCCTAATTATTGAAATAAAGAAACTTTTCAATCTCATTTTAATTTATTCAAATGAATCCCTATAGGGAATCCACCCAATCATGAAGTCAGACCCAGATCTAATTACATAGAGTCTGATTCAAGCCTAACTACAATGGAATACCTTTCAGCAGTGTCTAGACATGCTGGAGATAGAAGATGGCGCAAGGTGGACAGATTGGCTGTCCACCAGTGGGCCAACAAAAGAGAAATGTGAATAAAATCTGAGATAAAGAACAATTCAGGTTCACACACAGAGCTAAGCGCAATTCAGGGTTACAGACTGAGAGAAAATTATTTAACTCACTTATATTTCTGAGTGCGAAGGGCAACCTCCGGAAATAACATGCATGCAAAGCAAGAACATGTAAAGTCCAGACTTAAAGGCTAAGACTGGGATTCGAACCAAAGATCTTCTAGCTGTGAGGCAACTGCAACACTGCATCCACTTAAAGCAAGAAATAGTTATAACGACATTAAAAAGGTGGAGAGTTCAGAATTGAATTGCTCAATATGATACAGACCAAATAAAATCTACATTAAACGAATGAAAACAAAATAATAATTGTTTTATTTTTAAGACAAATCAAAGGTAACCTTAGAAATGTTCAAATGTGTTTCTGTCCGGTAGATTACCCAACACTTAATTTTAAAGATTCTGTCTGTCAAGATGACTATTCCTTGTTAAGTTTGCAAGAACAGTATTTTTATATTTAAGGTGAATTTAAACCTGAACTTGTCTTAGCTTGCTACCAAGCCTGGGACCAAGCTGCAAATACAAAGAACCTTTAATCTCTAAATCAAACAAAAAAGTTATTAGAAGAAAGTTTATTAGGTTTTATATCACATTTGTATTCTTTTATCAACTAAGTGGTTATTTAAGCAGATGTTAAAGATAT
Source organism: Fundulus heteroclitus (assembly GCF_011125445.2). Lineage (NCBI taxonomy): Eukaryota > Metazoa > Chordata > Actinopteri > Cyprinodontiformes > Fundulidae > Fundulus > Fundulus heteroclitus. Next base: position 28,270,232 of record NC_046382.1, on the reverse strand, counting down.
TAAATCTCAATTATTGCTGTTTTTTAAAACTGTTTGTATTAATCCCCTTCACCAAATTGTAATTATAGAGTCAGTCTTTGTACTAGCAGCTAAAGGTGATGGCAGTCCTTCATTCTGGGTGGCATTAACTTTGCCTCTGGTAATAAAGTAAAGAACCTTGTTGTCGTCGTTGACAAGGACATGTTTTAAACCCCATATTAAATATGTTTCAAAGCCTTCCTTCTTTCACCTTTATGATGTTGCCAAATTTGAAAGTATCCTGTCTGTGCTTTGAAATTACGAATGTCTGCAAATGCTCTAATAATTATCATTAACAGGAGATTAATAAGAAAGAGGGACAATTCTTTGCCATTTAGGCCACTAGAAGCATTCAGCATGCTGAGGTGAGTGAATCATCATCAGATCAGTCATGGAGCACATGGTTGCGTGCCATCTTTGCTTTCATAGAAGTAGTGCATATGTGAAGGATGTTTCTAAGTGTCTTCTGTTGAATTTTCCTACACGATGAAAAACTGTGGCAGGCTGGTTTAGCTTTAGATCAGTTCTTCAATATTTATGTCATAGACTCAGATACATAAAGCAATGTATCTTCAGACACCTTAAAATCACAAAGCAAATACGGAATAGAGTCAAAAAGGTATCCGAACATGAACAGAAGATATAATTTGTTGCAGATGGTGAAGCTTATCAAGACAAATTATTTAATTACACATACAGAAATGAAACTGATATCAGTTCACTTTTACAAGTTCTGATTTGTTGTATTATTGTTTAGTTTCTTTAAAAGAAGAAAGTCAGATTTTCTCGAAAGTATTCATGAGACTGTGAAAATGACAGCTGAGTGTACAGGTCTAAAATGTTTTGCTCCTTTATCTGAAGATATTTAAAACTCGTCATTGTTCTCAAGTCTTCTAAGTGCTTCAGTAAAAGTGTTTAGATGTAAAATGAGAAACAGACAGAAATTACCCACAGCAATGCTGCTGTGATCCTAGGCTTTAGTATAAAAGGGCATTCAATTACTGGTAAAAAAAAAAAAAAAATCCAGTAGAAATATAACCAATGTTTTTTACAATTCCTTCAGCCAGATGAAGAAAAAAAAAAGAGTCACGATTATGGACTTAATTAAAGGACAATAAAAAAGTAGCTGTTTTCAATTTTACTTTTGTCTTAATGTCAGTCTAGTAATCTTTTTAGCCCTTTACAACAGTTTTAGCCTAATTAGGAACACTCATACATTTTTGTGTTGAGGTTAGGAGGAACAAGTTTTAATTAGTGAACCTGACGATCCCTCTTACTCCACTAATTTACAACAGAGTACCTGATGCATATGCAACAACTGTAAAAGCAATTAAACTCCAAATTAACCATGGAGAGGAAGCCATAATGAGAGCATTTCCATTTCCCATCTTTTATTTAGAGCTGAAAAAAATAGTAATTCAGTAATATTATTCTTAAAGAAGGTTAGGGTTTCCTGAACTCGGGTTAGAGTTAAACATGCAAAATCTTTCCGACTCTCCTCCAATGAACATGATAGAAACAAACAAAAGCTGACACAAAAGCTACATTAAACCAATAATAGATTCTGTGAAGATCTTGTGTTCAATGCTTCACCTTAAAGCTTTCTGAGGCGTTTTTTTCTGTCCTTATAAGAGCACATCTGTGTGAAGGAGTAGAGGCTGGGAAAACGAATGTAGTAATCCAGAAGCATTACCAACGCAGCACAAAAACGCCTTGTAAGACGCGTTATACCAGTGAACTAAATGTAAGGCTAAATGAAGAATAAATGGGGTCATGGAAAGGCCAAGCTTGCCCCAGAGGCCAACTTGCCATGAGCTGAACACCGCTGACCTAGATTAATACCAACCACAGCAGCACCAGGACTATTAAACACAACCCAGTTTCCTGTATCCTGCCTCTCTGTCTCTGTGTGAAATGATTCCATCTGTCAGTCTCAGCTGGGCTGTGAGAACACTGCTGAATGTTGCTGCCCACACACACACACACACACACACACACACACACACATATATACAGACAGATACCAAAAAACACAGACATGTTGGCGGGGAACCGGGGCGAAGGTGGGTTTCTGGCTGCAACCCGACTCCAGGGAGGAGCGGGAACTCTTTGATCCTTTCAGCTACGACCACTAACAGTAAAGTACATATTATGTCAGACATTTATTTGTTTTCATGGACTGCACATTTAGTCTCTTTTCATTTCATCTCTGATGAGTTGTGTTGCTGTATTTTCAGCCTCCTTGTTGAATTAATAGCTTGCTTATAACAAGCCCATTTATCACAGCATGCATGCTTCTGTGGTCTCTGTCGTCTCTGCCTCTGCGCAGACACTTGTCTATTTTTGCATAATGTTTTATGAGTTCATACACTTGACAGGTTTCATGCACTGGGGTGCTTTCGACAACACCGACTTGTATTCAATCGTTAACAAACAGTGGCCATTGAGAGAGACTGCATGAGGCCGCGCACACCTCGCCTTTTGAGTTAGCAGGCAAAAGTGGAAAAAAGGAAAACAAAAACGGACAAACACAGATTAGGAGAAATTATTTATATTCAGAGAGAAAAAAGAAAAATATGGCTATTGGTAAGATAAAGGTATGGTTTCCACACATTTTCTATGTAGAATTTACACATATTTCCAGTATATTTAGTGTAAATGTTCAGAGTTCTTGGTCCTTTGTGTCTATTTTAAAACATAAAAAAGTGCAGTGGTTAGGCTTAAATTAAATTATGCAAGAAAGAAAGAACAGAAGGAATGAAGAGAGCATGCACAATTTAACCACTAGAATCGGGGATACAAATATTTCACATTCTAATTTTCTATTGCCATACTTATCTATACCTGGAAAATAAGTCAGGTTCCATACTTTTCCAGACTAGCCTGGAAGATAATAGATGGACATGTGTGCAAAAGGATACAACATTCACAGGCTACATTATTAAGTGTATCTGTTCAATCAAATAATGATTCTGACAGTTAAATGACAGGAGCTCACTGCATTTAGGCAACTAGACATAGTAAAGACGAGTTGTTTCAGTTCAAACTGAGCATCACAATGGGGAAAAGGGCTGACTTAGGTGGCTTTGCATTTTTGACATGGCTGTTGTCCCAGAAAGGCGGGTATGAGTACCTACAAAAAAAAATTAAATAAATAAACTACGAGGATTCTATTGCGCGACCATCTCTCAGGTTTAAAGAGATTGGTCCATAAAAAACCTTGATACAGTCCGGATTCCTCTCCTGTCCACTCGCCACAGCAAACTTAACTCACACAGATACATCAAAATTGGACAATAAAAGATTGGAAAAACCTGGTCCTGTGTATCGGTTTCAACTGCAATGCTCAGATAGTCGGCTCAAAATTTGATGTAAACGTCATGAAAGCACAGGTCCATCAAGCTTAGTATTAACAGACCAGGTCCGGGGGCGGTATGGTACGGTATTACTTCCAGAAGGACAATACACCATTTCACAAAGCTCAGTCATGTTTCTTGAACATGAGTTCAATATACTCATATGACGTCCAAAATGACCAAACCTCAGTCCTGTAGAGCTGGGGTTTCAAACTGCAGTCCTGGAGGGCTGGTGACCTGCAACGTTTTAGATGCATCACTGGTCCAGCACACCTGAATCAGATGGGTGAATTACCTCCTCAGCAAGTTATTAGGTTCTACGGAGACCTGCTAGTGACCTAAGGTGGAGTATTACAACAAAATTATACAACTGATGATTAAATATAACTAAAACTAAACAAATTTCAATGGGATTAAAAAAAGAAAAAAACAAATATGATAGCAATAATGCAGTCCCTGTCTATCAAAACAATTCAATGCTTTCTTGGTTTTTAAAATAAATGCTTAAATAAACATTGAATCGCTGATAATGTTTTCATTAACTAACTAGTCCTTCCTAAATGTCTCCTATACCCTCAAGACTTGCATCTCAGCTATGGCATAAGGAATACAAAGCTCTTCAAACTTTAAAGCACAGTACCTCGAACGGTATTTGCTAAAATGTTTCCTGAAACCCAAGCAATACCCATTTCAAGCATCCCACCGACTCCCGAGGGGACAAATATCAGAGGGCTGAGGAGGAGCTGGCGATGTGTGGCTTCCTCTAGACTCTTTGAAACATTAACCCTCCCACCCCACCTTGCATCTCCATGCAGGTGAGAATCAAACAACTTTGCGCTAACAAGCTGGAGAAGAAAAAGAAAAGATCCCACAAAGCTTCTCGGCTGCAGAGTATCAAAGAGTTAGCCTCAGGCTCGACAAACACTGGTAATATTCATAATGGAGATGGCTCAGGTGATGCAACTCAATCACACAGCACAGACACTTACTCCGTCAACACTCCCATTACTGCAAGAAAGGAGTAGATCATATGCTAATTTTTAGATGAGTGATGGGATCCAGGAACGGTGTTCCCAGTCTAGTTCCCAAAACAGCTCTATACAGGTAGCTCCTATTTTCTGACATTTTGTAAGCATTTGTTTGTGTTGGATTGATGCAACGGTGCAGTTAAGCCCACATTCATGTCCACTGCTCGATTAACTCAAAAAGAAGTGCAGCCACTTACTTTTTAACACTGTGGTTTAGGTTTCAAGTGATTCCATGGACATGTGCCAGGTTTGCCTGTTTTTGGACTCTTGCCAGTAATTATGCGAGCAAAAGTGCTGTTAGATGCATGAAAGTGTGGTACGTGAGCTGGTTTCAGCTGGTCCGGGAGGATAAGCCTACATCATTAACAAAGCAGTGGTTCATATCAACGCAATCATCCCTATGGTCCTTGAATACTATTTATTTAAAGTTCAGTGTTTAAAAGGTCAAAGAGATTAAGTCTCTCAATACTGACACTATTTCTTAAAGGAAGAGAAAAGTGAGGAATAGAAATTGATAGATAAAAATTAACTAACTTTTTTGTTCTACTAAACTACTACTGTGACTTTTACTGGAACTTGCTAGATAGGCCTGGTTGCAGACGATCTTTCAGATGTGGGAAAACATTTCGAACAGGATAGTTGTCATAAATGAACAATGCCGCCCTCACAGTACAGAAACAAAAACTCACAAGTGCTACCCTATTCAAATTTTGTTTTATACTTCACATAACCACGTGCTACACAGCGTAGACATTCTAACTGCTCTGCTAAATCTTCATTCACGCCAATGGCCGCCACAGCAGTGGAGTTGGCCTCTTTTTCTCATTAATAAAACTAATATTTATTTTATCAATTAAGGCACTCGTGCTCTCTTAGATGATTGTTAAAAATTAACAAAAGGAGACAATGTCACAGCGAAAATTAGCTAAAGCTATCGTGTAGCACAATAACACAATTTGATCACCTGATTTGTAAGTGAGGATTTTTTTAGACACTTAAAAATATTTCTCCATATGAGTGAGGCAGCTCTCAGGTTGCAGATATACCACACTGGTGCTCCATTGCTGCAGAAGCAACACAAATGTAACCCAAATGGCATGACAATAATCCAGTAATAACGTTACTTCATCTCACTCTGTGCTATTCGGTTGCGTCACTCACCCTGGCATGTTGAATGCTTGAAACTGAGAGTGAGAACAATGTCACACAACCTACCTTCTGATCAACTCTGCTAATTATTATCTGACCACTTGAGAGCCACTCATACAACATACAAATGTAATTAATCGGACAGCTTGTTGACGTTTAAACATGTATATGAAAAATGAGGGGGTAATGTTATAACAAAGATAACACACCCAGAGGTTGTGGTGCAGCCAAATACTGAATCCCACAATCTTTCTAACAGTACAAACATAAAACGCTGGTCAGCAATTACAAGAAGGGCTTAATTGCTATAATTCCATTAAAGATTTTTCCATTGATTATTAAAAAGGGTATAAATAATTTCCGATACGCCATTTGTTACAAAAATGTAAACAGAAATAATAATTTCAAAGCTAAAACATTTTTTTTCTTTTATTTATTATTTTTTAGGGATTCTGTAAATCCTAGCCAAAACAAACATCTTTGTTAAATAAAATAACTGTAAAGCTAAACCTCTTAGGAGTATGAGCAATTTTAAGATTAACCGACATGGAGAATCTCTGAAGCAATGGGTCCGTTTCAAATTTAAAGACTCCGGGGACCTAAGAGCTTTTTTTTAAATAACACAAAATTCCAAATAAAACCTGGTTTTCTCTGCCAGAAAACTGAAAATATCTCACTATAAAAGGTGTTTTCATAAGGAATAGGATCTAAAACAAGTGGTTCGATCGACGCAGAAATAGTTAATCATCTGTAAGCATCAACCATCACAGTATCCAGATCTAAATCTCAAACTTATTATGTTATGGTAGAAGACTAAATGTTGTCCTCCTGGTAAAAGAGGTAGTGTTCAGAGTATTAAAAGAAGCATGTGTCATTATTAAAAAAACAAATATTTTAAAACATGGGTTTCTTTCATTCCCTACACAATAAACACGCTCAAGTTAAAGGTTGGAGTTTTCTACATCTTTTTTTTTTATTAAAGATGATGCAGCTACAACTAGGCATCAACTTCTTTGCAGGCTTTTTGCACATCTTTACCGGTGGTGCCTGTCAGTGTGACAAGTGATGTATTTTAGTCTCAAGGTGGCATTCCATGGTTCAAAAGGTTGTGTGTAACCCCACAGTAATCAAGCGTAGAGACAATCTGCTGCACTTTATGTGCATCATATCCACAGAGATAATATGCCCCAGAAGCTGCTTCTTTAAGAGTGGAATACATTTTCCAAGTTTTTTTTTTATTATTATTATTCCTTATACGTTCAATTGTTTTGTTTGAGATAATCTTCTCCCTGGCGAAGTATAGGCGAGAAAAACATCTTGAACTCCACGTAATAAGTTAAAACGGGCTTATGCATCTTCCTCTGCTATTAGAAGTAGCACTCAGGCTGTGTGGATGCATACTAAAAGTGTGCATACTCCACCACACCAGATTGAAACATCCTATTAGCCAGACATTCACAGAGCCATTAGCTTTTAAATATGCAGGAGCTGTGCTCTTTTCAAAATGCCATTTTTACTCTGCTGCAAGCAGGGTTCGTCAGTTGTCTTAAACAACTCTTTTTTTTTTTTTATTCAAGGACCTTTTCAAATGTCAGGGCCAATCAAACACAACACGACAGGTCTCTGGACAGAAGAAAGGAACACAGCTCAGAGGGCAGGGAAGAAAAGCAGACTTATTATGCATATGCATGTGGTCGGAAGGTTGTAACCGGTGGCAAAACTGTTTTGCGGTAGGAGGCTACCAAAAAAATAAAAACATTCTTTTAACTCTTCTCCATCCCCACCACGTCTAAATGTCAATGTGACAGAACTGCGATGGCCAAAGCTTTGTATGCCCATGAGTGACTCCCAAATCCCCCCCGTCTCCATCTCTGACCCCCACCCGCTCCCATTATCTCTGTCAGCAAATTCGAGCAGAAAAGTTATCTCTTTGAATTTGGAGCTCAGCAAAAAAGGCAAACAAACAGCCGTCTATTCACCAGCCCGGGCCAACTTCAGCATTTTAGACATCTCTTTCAGTCCGCAGCTTCCCCAACATCAGCAGGATGGATTCTCCTGACACAAGTCTATGTCAGCTGGACTGGAACAGAGAGTCTGCTGAGACACAAAGGAACCTTTCCTCACTTCATGCCACCTCCCAGCGTGTAGAGAGAGTGAGCAGAAGGAAGCAAGTATTTAAAAAAAAAAAAAAAGAAACAAAAACCAACAAAACATCTTCACTTATAGCCGATGTGCATACAAGAAAAAAAACATCACCATCTTGAGAAAACATCGCCAGGTTAGTGAAAGAGAGCGATCCCGCTGTTACGGTCTCTCTCACTCCTACCCTGCCTGCCTCTCTTCATTTGTTTCTGTCTCCTCTCTTTGGCTACAGGAAAGCATAGTCATCCAGGAGGACATTATTAGCTGTCAGCATTAACAAACCATGTAGCAGCAGCAGCAGCAGCAGCAGCAGCAGAGTCAGTTTCATAACAATACTTTGCCTCTGCTCCAGCGAGTGGAGCGAGCAGTTAGAACAGCTTACTGTGTGCAGATGGTGCTTTGTCTCTGCTGGTTTCTGCAAAAGTGGCAGCCGCAAACACAGGCACACATGTGCTTTTTAGACAATGATAATCAGAGAAAATACAAAATGCAGCTTTGAAAATGACAGGCTCATCTATTAAGCGAAAAACGTTGTCTGAACCAACCTACCTGCCCCTAAGTGTTTGCAATGACAAACGCATAGGGAAAAATTCCCTTATTCGTTTTCAAAGTTTTTTGGCCCACTCTTTTTCGCAGAATTGTTCTATTTCAGCCAACATAGAGGATTTTCAGGCATATATGGTCTGCTAATGTCTTGTGGCAGCATCACAATTACATTTTAATACTGGACTTTAACTAGGCCATCTCAAAAACGTAATTTTATTTCCTTTGAGCCATTCGGATACTGACCTGCTGCAATTAAGCTTTAAGTCAGGGTCTGATGATCGCACATTCTCTTTCAGGATTTTCTGGTTCATGGATGCATGAATTACGCTGCATGGTCCAGGTCCTGAGGCAGCAAAGCAGTGCCAGCACTACCACCACCATGATTCACTGCAGAAATGGTTCTATTACTGTTTTTAGGCTTGAAGTGACTGAAAGCACATCCTCTAAAATATAACAGTCTTGTCTTGTCATTCCACAAAATAGTTTCTCAAAGTCTCGGGCATCAAGATATTAAAGGGAAATGTGAAACAGGCCTTTGTGTCAGTCTGACCTTCAGGTAGGAGAGACCTGCAGTGTTTTAGATGTCTTTCTGGTTTCTTTTGTGACCTACTGGATGAGTCAAATCTGCTCTTGGGAGTAATTTTAGTTGGCCAGACACTCCCAGGAGGGTTTACCACTGTTCCATGCTTTCACCCTTTGTAGATAATAGCGGCAACTGTGGTTCACTGGAGTCCCAAAACCCTACAAATGTGTTTGTAACAGTTTCAACCTTGATAAATGCCAATTGCTTTGCTTTAGTCTGGTCTTGAATTTTAGACCAGGACAGGTTGTGTTACTTTTTGGTATTTTGTTATACTCTTTAAAGTTATCAAAAAGGTTCTAATTAGATTTCTTTTTACATTTTTTTTACTCTACAAGTCTGATATCATCATTACTTGAAAACTACTTCTTGTATCTGCTCTAGTTACCTTTGCCAGATATTAATATTTATATTATAAATTAACAAAACAAAAAGTGAAAACAGAAACCGTCTGTAATGGAGCAAATACTTGAACTCCAAAGTGTGACCCATCATGTAACCTTAGCTTATCCAAAAATCACAATATCTAGCTTTGGAAGAGTCCATGCATGCAGATGAGCGTAATTAGGGCCTCTTTGGGGGGAAATAGACAGTCATTAGGAAAAGTGAACAATCAACGCACTGTAACACTTCACATCAGATAGAAGGAGCAAACTCCCATGATTAGAACTACAGAGAACACTATGTTGCTTGCTCCACTGGTGCCTTCCTACAATCATTTTATCATAATTTAAATAACCTCTCAGTTATGCACTCATAATGTAAAGTGAATGTGCTGCATTCACTTCACTCCTACACAGCTCTCTCTATAGGTTAAAATCTGGATTCAGAAAGATGAGACAAAATCTCAAATGTCATCATCTTTATTTGTCATTGCAACATATTCCAATGAATCTGTTGTCTTAATTGAACCTATCCTGTTTTAGTGAGCTGTGGATTGCCCTTGTGTTGTGCCCAGGGAACATTTTGGGGGCTAAGAGTCTTGCTCAGAGACCCAGAGGGGCAGTCTGTAGGATTTGAACAGCGAAACTTGCACCCTTTCCACGACACAAGGGCCTTGCTCTAAACTAGGCCACCACTCCCCCACATATAATATAACACGTATTAAAATACTCTTAAATCTTGTGAAGACTTAACACAAAATAAAAAATTTAACATCTGGAATACAAAAGCTTAATGTTTGATCCCTAATTTGTTATGATCCAGAGTTGTTTGAGCATTTTGGTTTGATTATGTGTTTTTAATCATTTCTTTGTTTAGTTATGTTGTAAAGGTCTTGCCATATTCAGTTCATTTAATTATGCTGGTAAGGTGGTGTCGTTTTAGCTAGCTCCTCTGTGTTTAGTTTATTCTGGTGTTATGTTCTTTGTATTTAGATTTATTTCGCCTTGATCTCCTTTTTAGTGTTTCCCCTTGAGGTTCTACTACCAGGCTTTTTAAGCCTTCCAAAGTCAACTATAGGCATATATGTGATGAAATACTGCCTTTGGCACTATGGGGTATTCATTTCTTATAAAATATTAGTTGTCTTCTAGTGAAATTTTTCCAACCCAGAGGAAAGACGCTTGCCTTCACTGCAAGGTTGTCTCTGCCCATGTGGGGTCACCCTAGAGCCGCTGCAGCATGGCATCAAAAAAGAGGAGTTGCTGTCGCTGTGCAGATTAGGCGCTAAAAGACTCTCAATTTAGAGCAGAAATTATGGCACTCTGCCTCACATCACCACTTGTTGGGCATGTTGTTAACTTGGCAGAGGCAGCACTGTCAAGGTAGGTACTTCCTGGAGGGGGCGGGTAATGACCGCTCTACGTAGACCATAATCCTCCACTCATTTTCTAGAACAGGGAGGGCTGCAGCTCAGAGAGCAGAGTTAACGAGGATTACTCAGACTTGCACAAATCAAGCAAAATCCCACTTTGGGCTTGATTTTGATGAAGGAATAGCATTATAACATAGTTAAAAACTCAAAATAGTTGATTTTGCATGATATAGGTCCTCTAAGTAGTTTCTTTGTGTCTTAGTTCAGCACCATTTGTGTTAGGTATGCTGTGTTCCATTTACCTCGGAAGTCGGAACTAGGATCTGGGAATTGTGTAACACTTGAGTTAATAGTGTTCCACAGTCGGAGAAGTCGGGACGCGAATATGGCGATGGCCAGGAGAGATATTGTTTTGTTCGCATGAACACCGTACTTTGCACATGCAAACACCACTTTTAATTTGTTCGGTTTAGCGTTCTAGCCGCTACATGTAACATTGATTTTAGACGCACTCTTACAACTGTGTCTTGTAAAATAAACATGTGTTCATCACAGCTTCGTTACTGATGCGGATGCAAATTAGTTGTTGTGCTAATTCTGGTATATTTACATTGATGCTATATGCTGACATGTTGATGAATGTGCATTGTCCTAATTCAAGTAAATAAATTGATTTGCGAGGAGCTGCCATACTGGATCCGGCAATTGGCCTTAGAAAATTTCTCCAACTCTACGAGTGGGAAGCCCCATTTCAGGGGCCGTTCCAGTTGATTCTCGGAAGTCAGTTTCTGTATTCCACCTGCAACTGGAACGCAGCATTAGTCTCCCCCGTTCGGTTTCTAACAAGGCTTCTGTTGGCTTTGCAAGAGAAACAGGCCCACATCATCACTAGTCCTCCACTATACTTAACAGAGAGCACGACGTGATTTCCTATGTTTAACCTGTGTTTCATGCCAAACTCATTTGCAGTGTGTGTTGAAGAAAAACTCAATTTAAGTCTCATTTGAGTAAAGCCAAGAATTCCAATTAAAGTCGGTTTAGCGATTAACAAACTGCATATGTCAACACTTGTAATGGTAGAACAGAAAAGCTTTTTCCTTGCATGCCTCTCAAAAGCCTGCTTGTCATGCAAATAGCATCTCATGGTTGTTATGGAGACTTAATATGACCACAAGATGTGATTCTTTGCTGTAGTTCTTTAAGAATAGGCTCTTACCATACTGCTCACGATTTACTAAATTGTGTGGGTAAAATTGATTTTGGCTTTAAACTTTAATGGTTTAAACTTTTTAAGTATCCAGGGTTCTTGCCAGCGAAACTACCCCTTACGCTGAAAGTTGTCAAAATTATACTGAAATTAGACCGTTACGCTCTTTTTTAGTGAGCATGATGGTGCCATGTGCCAAGCTAATAGTACGACAGGGTTTGAGAGCAACATAGAAAGGTCAGCAAAGCTCTTGAATGTGAATCAGCGAAGTTGTAAAACTCCTGGACAACATAAGCTAACGCTAGCTTTTATTAGTTTGAAGAACAGCCCAATGACAAGGTGTTGTCAGGGCTCCCCCTTGTGGGCTCCGCTGTGAGTACATACTTAATGCCGGGCATACAATGCACGATATTTCCAATCATGGTACTCATATACAGCTCAAACTGTACGACGAAACCGCAGGGTTTAAAAGTTCACTGCTCGCGATATCTGTTCTTGCTGTGCGGCCCGACGCTCTGATGCAACCTGACTGCTCACAGTGCGTTCAAAAACCACATATCAGACTCAGCCCCGTAGAGAGATGATGCTACTCGGACTTGTCTACCCAGAAGCCAAATGTCAACAGAAGAAGAAGAAAAAGGCGGAAGTGTCGATGCTCACTGTTAAATATGAGGCTGACTAGAACGAAACGTGCTGCCTTGGCAATTGTACGAGTTGCTACTACATAGTTTGACTCCATGTCACACGTACCGCTGTCATGCTTCTCTGCGCTCCTATGTTTTCATTCGAGAAGACGAATGACGATCATGTGATGATCATGTGATGATCAATCAGCTCCTGGATGGTCGTAACTCCGCTTCAACAGCAGGACTCGCTCACGATCGCTCACGAGGGCTGACTGAATTTCAAACATGTTTGATTTTCAACCGACCATCCGATTCCTGATCGGGTGGTGGTTGTGAGAGACTAATCGCCCCTCGTTACCCCCCGTATACGACACGACGCAGGACGCACGATCAAGCTGAAACTCGGCTCGATCCAAAAAAAATTCTCGCATGACTGAAGAATCGGCCCGAAAAGGGCAAAAACTCGTACAGGGTATGCCCGGCTTAAGCAGCAAAACAACACACCAGCCCCACCCCCCACATTACACTGACAAAAATCCTGGTGAGCACCCAGATATTGCTGTATACATTTGATCAAGTTTGGGTCAGTGATAATTTTCATGTAGCCGTTTCCTGATCAACACATATCAGCCTTGTACAATACATTTGCTTGTCTTTCCCATTCTACAGTGTCTCTTACACTACAGGAGAACAGGAACTGTTAATTAAATTGCTAATTAAAAAAAGAATATTAAAAGATATGCCAATCAATTATAAAAGATATAAAAAAACAACTGATTCTTTTTTTTATTTCATATGAATGGTTTGAGATTTCAAATATGGCAAGTGGGATTTGATATACACACATTTCTAAAACTATATAAATGTCTAGGTGTGCTAAGATTAAATGTTCGATTTTTCTAGATTTTTTTCAGTGACATTGCTTTACTGCAATAAAGGTTGATTTTATTTTCAGGCTTTTTACATATTCCGTACAACAAAGGGTGGAAGATGCAGTATTTAACTTTTGGTTACAATGAGTGGATAAAATTCATCAATCTTATCTTTGATTGCCCCAATTAAAAACCTTTCAAAAAACAGCGGAGGACTATGATGTGTTTGTTTTCCTACAGCTACAGCAGCTCAGCTGTGAGTTAAATGCATAATTCAGAACTGGCAACGCTTACAAACAAGCTTGTATAGGATTGTGATGTGGTAAGACAAAGCTACACAGCGAGAAACAGCCTCCAGAGTATGAAAAATTACTTGGCTGCACTTAAGAGCAAACAACTGAGGAGTTATTCATTTCTTGCCACAGTATATATCATATCAGCTGTGGCACACAAGAGCGAGCGCGCCCACACACACACACACACACACTGAGAATCTGGGCGAGCAGTTTTCTTCAAAGAGCGAAGGGCAAACAGCTCTTATCGGTGAGGAGAATCAGACACCTGCTGCTGCTGCTGTTGCTGTCTGCGGCAGCATACATCCACTCTCAAAACTGTCCTTGACAACCGCAAACACAGATACTCTGATGCATCAAAGACACAACAGGGCAAGTTACAACAAGCCAGGAACAGGTGCACAAAGATAGGATGCCAATTACACTGAACACAGAGGAAATATTTTAACCATGTTCTCTGAGGCTAAACTATTAGCAGCTGCTCAAAGGTTTACAGAAGAGTAGTTTTCCTCTGTAACACTTTTAAGACAGAGACTTCAGTTTGCAAAGTATACCACATCACAGAACCCTTTTTTTGCTTATTTCAAGCAATTTCCGATATATTGTGCATCCCAAGAATACTTTGATGCACTTTTGTGACTTTAATAAAATGCGATAAGGGTTTGTGACACATGCTTTGATGCATAAATGTCTAATTCCTTTAAGTGCTGTTCAGCGTAAGAATATTATCTCAAGCACAGAATCTATTCTCCTGAAAACCCTAGAAACGCATGAAATTTGTCTCACTCATTTTCGAGGACTAGAAAAGTACGAAAAAAGAAGATTAAGCATGAAAAGCTATTTATATTTCGCTATTAGATGGCATAGTTGGAAATGTATATATCCATCCGCCCATCTACCTTCACAGCTGAAGAATATATGCCAAGAAGTAATGGGAAACTTAAGATTTTAAGTCTATTAAAAAAGTAAATAAAAAGAAATAAAAACTCAGGAAATGTATTGAAAATCGAATTCTGATGTAAAATATGTAGAAACTCTGATTATCTTCTTTAGAGAAAGTCGTTTGGAATCAGTATGCTGGACCTTAGACAAGAATTGGAAATCGTAGTCAGTAAAACCCTGTGCGTCTATAAACAAGTTAATCGCAGTAAGAATTCTAGAGATAAAAAAAAAAAACGTTTCTGACAAAGCTCAAAGAACAAGAAGGAATATTAAAAACAACTGCTGAGAATAATAGCTGCAAAAACACAATGTCAAAAGACTTATTTAACTTCCAAATCCTCCCTTCTTAGCTTCTGAGGGACATTAGACATGTGTTCTGCCTTGTGCAGATTGCAGTGTAATTTCACACCCATTACCTCGGCTCCACAATACATAGCACAATCACATCACATGACAGTAAAATCCTCTCCAACCAACCTATGGGAACTTTTAGAAGCCTCTGCCATTATGGGAATTCTCAGAAGAGCACACAAGAGCTATCTCAGCAGCGTCCAAATTACTGTGTTAAATGGAGTATTGAGCTCTTAGAGTATGATTAACCAATTGTAATTGCTTCTATGACTTCAAAACAGGCAGCAAATTCACAATTGAGGTTTTTTTTTTCCCCCCATCCTCACTGCTAAACTGGAAGTTCTTCTATTTATTTACATGGCGGTGATTCAAAAGTGTAACATATCCTTCGTTTCTTGCTTTTGCTGAGCAGCTGTCCGACTCGCCTCTCAGCCATCCAGCTCGGTGTGACACTACGGAGATACGTGGCTAAAAAAGCATGCCGGAGCAGCAGATCAGCCATGTACAACGCTCATCCCTACAAGCACAAATCATGTTCATAATCACAGTACACTGACTCCACCAGTCACCAGGGAATATCTGTTGAGGCAAATGAGGCTCCAGGTTTCCAATACAAAACACGAGCACTTATGCACACAACTACTGTGATACCCCGCACCAAGCAAAAGCTATCATAATTGCTAAAGAACTGATTTTGCATCTTTGTAAATCTTTTCAGCCATGAACAAAACAGCCAAGGTGTCGAGAATGCTGTGACCCTGCTCGAGGTGCGTCCCCCCCCCCCCTCTCCTTTAGAGGCCAGCTTTCATGTTTGAACACATGTGGGCCACAAAGACAGAAAGGAAAGTTCAACCACCCCCCCAAGCAGAGGTGTGGGTGCTGGATGAAGGGGAGGATGGTGCTGCTGCTGATTTGGGAAGGGAGACTAATCGTATCTGTTGCGTGTTTCTTTTTGTTTTAAGAAAAACACTGACGTGTAATCCGCAATCTACAATTCAAAGCGAACCTCTTGAGATGATTAAATGTTTTAATAATGTAGCATCTGAAATGCAAACACTGCAAAACCGGAGGGGACTGCAGGCCAAGGCCTGCACATCATTAGCACAAAGGGCCTTTTCTCCGCACACTAAAGTTCCCCTGCCTGTTGTGACAATGCCCAGGGGGGTAGAGCAGATGTCCATTGCCAGCAGCACATCTGCATACAGCCTCAATCCCCACCCCTTCACTGGTCAGACAATGGAGTCCCCCCCCCCTTCCTCCTCCACTTAAAGCTTTCTTCCACTTCAATCTCCAACTGCAGTAAAAAAAAAAAAAAAAAAAAAAAAAAAAGAAATGAGTGAGAGTGGCCTTTAGACAAGCAACACCCACTCTGCCTGTCAAAACAAGAGAAGTCCAAAGTGGATTTCCAAAACCAAACTTTTCAACTTTCAAAGCGGAAATCCATTCCAAATCGGCATGCTTTGATATGCGTCCGCATTTTTAAAGAATCCATTAAAATACATCCTGGTTGGATTTTTTTAATATGTATACACAGGCTCTGAATTAATGCAGTCATTCGGATCCTAATAAAGCCTGTTTCCACCTCCCTATGAAGTGCTTGTACGGGCTAATGTCTACTCCCACCCCCCTCCGTCCCTCCTTCGCTGATGGCGCAGGGACACATGGACAGGCGATGCGAGGAGACCGCTTTCTCAACTAAACACCCCGCTGCCGGAGCACACACGGAAATATTCCACACAGCCTTTTTTTTTTTTTTTTTTTTCCTCCCCTCCTTTCTCTTTTTCCTTTCTTTGCAATAATCCGGAATCCTACCTCGGCTGGATGTTTAGCGATAGTTCAAACGTCGGCTTTTAAGGGCTTCCCAAAAAAAATAGCATCGCAGGCCACGCGTTTCAAATTCGCTTGTTATCTCGGATTAAGATAATAATCCTCGACTTGGCATGAAAAATACAAATAAAAACTTCAATCCTGCGTGCAAACGGGACAATCTCCGGTGCTGCGAAACGGTGCCGCGGTCGGGTTTTTTTTTCTTTTTAACCAGCGCAAGCAGCCTGGGCTCTCGGTGCGCCTGGTGATCCTGCTGTTTACTTATAAGCTTCATAAACACTCCTATTCTTTTCCTGCTGCCAGAATTGAGAGGTGTGTATCAGTTTGCTTTTCCTTTTTTTCCCCCCCTCTCTCGCTCTTGGAGTGAGGCGGAGCCTTTGCCCACTTCTCCCTCTCACACAGCACAGATAAGAGAGTGCTCTTCGACTTGATAGAGATCGGACAGTCTAAGGTGGAAAAAAAGGCGATTTGTCACTAAGATATCAAACTTATTTTGAGCGCTTTGCATTTACTCCTTTAATTGGTCGATCAAATTCAAATCAAATTGTTTGATCCACTAGGAAAATCTGTACTCACCTTTGATTTATTTTTGTAAATTAGCGTAGAAGTCACTACACATTATATACAGGTGCAACAAAGTAAACTAAAATATCAAGGAAAAGAATAATAATAAAAAATAATAAAAAAGTCAATTAGCTCAACATGAGCTTATTAGGATGACTCAATGTATTTAAGGTGTAGATAGAGGCAGTTTGTGACATCACCATATGGGCAGCTGCCCAGGGCGGCATTCAAACGCCAATGAGTGCAAACTAAAAATCTACAGTATATAACTCATCTATCAGCTGTGCCCTGAACTATTTTTATTTTTAATTATTATTGCTTTGACTCCTGTGTTGCCACAGAGATTATGGGAGACTACAGCATAAATGCTTTGCGAGGGAATGCACTGTATGTTTTATCATGCCCCAGAATCTACTTTTCTTATTTTATTAGGTTAGAGCTGGTTTAGAGTTACGGTGACGTGCCCCTGAATCAGTCCAACGACTGAAACAGTCTGGTGTGGGGAGTCTAGGGACGGCACAGGCCATCGCATAGAGGGGCTTACCCAGGATCCTGTTCATGTGAGAACTGTCAGCCGGCATAGACAGAAGCTGTGTTTCTATCCAATTATCATGCAAATTTTGAGTAAACTTTTAAAATATTGAAAAAAAAGAACGCACAACAGGCTTGTTTCCATTTATTGGTTTGTAGCAAATTAACCAGGCAACACAAAGCGTAATGTCGTCATACGTTGACGTTGGCTGTAATAAACAGGAAGTTGACGTTGCCAACTATCGTGGACCACAGATCAGTATTAGCGCAGGGCTTTAAATAAACCAGGCTCTTCGTCGGTCCACATGTAACTGTTGTAGCTTCCAGTCATGTTTTCCAGGGTTATGGGAATATCTGGGAAGATGACGGCAGCAGAAACAGGTGATCAGTCATGTGAGGTAAACATTTACTGTGTCAAAACCACCTCAAGCGAGCGTGAAAACATTTTTTGCGAAATTTAGTGAGTTGATTGGAGTTTTTCTGTTTCCATCAACCTTTCTAATGCGATACTTCAAGATGCGCATTAGAAGACGTGGATCGAACCGCCACTAGAGAGAATTTGACTTGCTGAAGTTCAAACCGTGCCTCAGAATGGGAGCGGAAATGGTGACTTTGAACTTTGTGTGGTCATCAGTGTCCAGTGGAAGTTCTTGCATAAAATGGTGCCCCGGGCATACCCCTCCTTCTCATGCCCTGGCCCTCCCCTACCCACAATTGGAATACAACACGTTTTAATTTACACACCTGATAGTCCAGTAGACTCGATTGGGGACCAAATTGCTAATTTTCAGCTGGTTTGGTTTGCTTTCACGCTGAACTTTGTCAAACCAACCAAACCTTTTGACCAACCTGTTCAACCCCTCGCCTGTGATGGCACTGCACCAAGAAACACAGAAGGACAGCGGTTGATCAACTACACAGTACAACTTCATGGGGAAAATGTAAACAAAATGGAATTGCAACAGATTTTAGCCGTTTTATTGCAATGCTGTCTTTGGCAAGTGTAGCAGACAAGCACAATTCAACAGTGGGCTCAGCATGAGCTGAGGACGAGGCAGAGGACCACAGACATTGTTAATATTTTACACAATGCGGGTAAGACTGCTCTATAAGAAGCGGCAGCATGCGAACAGGGACACATAAAGCTTAACTGAATTGATGTCACGCTTACACAGATGTCGAGCAGAGTATTTAAAATAAATGAGTTACTTTATTAGCATTATTGTTCAATTACAATTGTATTTACCGGAATTGCCCCGCACTGAAGTCCCCTTCCTGGTTTTGGAGCGGTCTGTGGTCTGCTTGGCATTCCCATTTGCATTTGAATCGTTCCAGAGTTCACTTCAACCGAGCTGAGAGCTAGATTTTGAGGCGGACCTCAGTTCGGATTTTTGGTCCAAATCAGAGTTTGATTGTGCATTGACACCTTCCCAAACAAACCAAACTTTCTGAGCAAACGCGCCAGTGTCCAATTAAAGCAAACTAAACAGGGCTGGTGTGAATGCACCCTGAGATTCTGGGATAGATACAGAGAAGTGCGGTCCTGCAGAAAGCACTGGGCCTGGTCTCCCTATTCTTAGGAGCAAATAGGGGAAGCCTATTGCAGTGCCCATAAAAATAGAGAACTTGCTAAGGGTACAATTGACAGATTAGTTATATTTCATCATGTGGTGATCGCGTACTTCCCTTTCCAATACCACCCAAGACAACTTCTCTTATAGCCCATGTAAAAAAACCAAAAAAACTGTTGGTACAAGACAGGCTGGTTTAAGTATTTCAGAAGAAACTCGTTTTACTGGGATCTTGAAACACACCAGTCTCTCACATTTCAGGCAAATGGTCGGAAAAAGCAAATTATCTGTGAGTAGCAGATGACTGGGCAACATTGTTTTAGTAAGGTCATGGATCAGAGGAAAATGGGCTTGCAAGACTATAGAAAGGCAACCGTAGCCCAAACAACCAATGGTTACAATAAAGGGTATGCAGAATACCGTTTTTTGAATTCACAACATGTCATTCCTTGAAGGAGATGGGCTACACAAGACATTGGGGAAAACATACCTGGTCAGATAAGGTCAGAATTTAGCATTAACAAAATTAAACCATGGACACATCCTGCCATATGGTAACAGCTCCGGTCGCTGGTGTTGGTAGTGCAATGGTGTGCGTAACATTCCCATCACATACTGGGGCCTTCATTGAGCATAACAATGCCACAACCTACTATATCATAGGTGACCATGTCATGATTTAGGTTTTTGGTTGCTTTGTTTTGGCCTTTTCTGGACTAATTAGTTTCCACTCCCCTCAGCTAACTGCCATCTGTCACCACCCAATCAGCTCAGTCCATTCCTCAGTCCCCAGTCAATTATCCCAGATCAGCTCCACCTGCTGCCATTAATTACCTGCTCACCTCTTCCCCTGTCTATATATACCTGCCACAGCCAACTCATCCCTGCCAGATCGTCTTGTCTTGTGTGATGTGCGCTGCCTCTACCAGTTCCCGTGTGCTCAGCCAGCTGGACTCTTCTGCTTCCCCTCACCGATGAGAGTTCCCTGTGTCTGTGTGCTGCATAAGTCTGCCTGTTTCCCCATGATTTCCAGCCCCTCGCTTTGCCAGTTCTGGTGGTTCCTCAGTCCACTTTGCCTGTTCTGATCAGCCCCTGCCTTCTTCACTGGTTTGGCGTGTCTCTGCCTGCAACCCCTGGTCAGTCCAGTTCTGCTTGCCTGCCTCACCTGCCACAACTCATCCAATTCAATAAACCTTTTAAAACATAACTCTGTGTTTGGCTGAATATCGGGTTCACCAGCGTTATCCATTACAGACCATGTAAATCCCCTATTGATCCCAGAAGTCTGTCTTCTGATAGCTACTTCAAGCAGGATGGTCCTTCATTTCATGAAGCTCAAATTAAAGGTATACTATGCAACCAGGGTTGATTTTCCAGCGAGGCTCCCCCCAGAGGGCGAAAGTAAAAGTGCACTGTCATAAAGATGCTCAGCTGTTCTGGTTTCTCCGTCAAGCCAGGCGCGGTTGTTTTGAGCTTAGCAGACAGGCGAACGCAACGAAAAGTAAAAAAAAAACGGCAGTACAAACAATGACTAACACAGTGAAAGTATGACAGGGTTTCCCGCAGCGCTATCTTGGCGAGGCGGCCGCCTCGCCAAGATAGCGCTACCGCCTCGCCAACATTCAAAAAAATAAAATAAAATAAATAAATAAATGTAATAATAACTCGATATGCTTGCATGTTTATTTGACGTTAACACACGGTTCTTTGTTGTTGCTTTCGCGCGTGCATATAGTGAATGGCAGGGCAAAAACACATGGAGTTCTCGTAAAGCAAGACCGACTCTCGCGGTCTTGCACGAGACTTCTGAGCCTGTGTGTCCAGGCCGAGGGCTCTTGCAATTGCAAGTACGGTATTTCCCCCACAGACCACCAGGGCGGCCGAGAAAACCTTTGTTCGACCTAAAATGACTCATTTAATCATCCAAAACGGTATGGAGCACATTAATTAACTGAAAAATGTTGCATAGTATGCCTTTAATCCAATCTAGTTTCAGTTTTATTTTATTAATTTTATTTACCTCTGCATGCTGCCATATTAGAGTTTCAGGTTAAGGTTGTTAAGAAACCTCTGACTTTTCTTCTCGAAGTTTCAAATTCAGAGGACCCTTCTCCAAGTTGGAGTTGAGAAATATGCAACCCAGAGTAAAAATGAAACATAACTAAAATACAACAAGCTGAAAAACAATCCCAAGTCCTGATTTATTACTGTCTTTTGGTGTTGTGATATTTGGCTGCCTTGCGTCATTTGTTGTAAACGGTTTGGTAACCACCACTGGTCAACCATAGACAACCTTCAGGAAATGTAATCCCTGATCTCATATTCAAAGGAATTCCCCCAGGTTCCCTTAAGTTTACGTTGTTAACGGTTCAGTCCATCTTCAAGCGACCTGTAAGAAATAGCTCCCACAGTCACAATATAAAAACTTCCTTGTTTATTCGTCTTGTATCATAAATACCCATAATTATACACTATTGCAAGTTTTTTTTTTTTTTTACTGTAGTTCTTTGATTATTTCTAGTTATTTTGGGACCACAAAAAAGAAAACATCCATCATAAAGACTTTGCAGCTGCTTCTCAGTCAATGACTAAATCATACACTCCATACCTTGGTCTTCTTCAACCTTTTTCTCACAATATCAAAATTATTGACTTACATATTAATGTAAATTCCCTGTTCTAATTAAAAATATTAGTGAACACTACAAATAGACTGTTTGAACTTTCTCTTTTAAAATCTCTTTCAAATCCTTTAGGAATTGAGAACATAAATCCATCTAATCTCTGGTTACATAAAAATAAATTAATCAAAATACCAGTTGAAACATAAATGAACAATCAGAAAGATCTTTGTTGTTTTCCTTAAAGTCTAATGTATATACACACTAAGATTATGGGTTCCCTGTGCCATGAATGTGCTTTGCTTAAATTTTTCCTATTAACCCAAGTAAAAAAAGAAAATTATTCTCTTTATTAACTAACACTCCTCTACCATCCATACAATCTTGACGTCTCACATCCATCATGGGTAAAACGCAGCTTAAGATGTGACAGTGGTAGTTGATTTCCAATAGTTTTACATTTAATTTGCCTAATGTACTGCAGTTGCTTTTGTAAACAATTCTACATCAGTGGTTTAGTCCTTAATCTTTGTGAAATAAATCACTTTTTTAATGTTCATTAAAGCTTCTTCTATTTTTGTCAAGCAATTATATGCCACAATGAAATGTTGGTACTGTTAATGATCCTCATCATTTTAAACTAATCTACCTTAGTGTATAAACACGGATCATCTGAAAACTGTGAATTCTAAGACAAATACGTGCTTTGCTGCATGAAAGTAGGTAAAACACTCATCTGCTATGTATTTTTTTTATTCTTTTGGTGTACATACTGCATGAATGTAGCTTGCCTTTGTGTGTGTGGTCTGGAGCTTGGCTAATCTCGGACCTGTGCTGAGATACTTCCTTTCCTGTAGCCATCCCAAACACAGTGTAATACTGGGCATGCAACCAAAAGCTCCAAAGACTACGACCAGCCAACAAGTCATGCAAACAGAAGCATATGTTCCCACTGGCGATAGAGGGAAAGGATAGAACAGCAGGAGGAGAAAGAGTCAAAGACCACAGTTTGAATGATGACGATGAGGTTTCACTGTATGCTATATTTCAGTCTTTTTCATTTATCCCAAATTTGATAACAGGTTCAATTCAAACCTAATTGCATCCAGTCCAATGTATTCCACTGTACAGCAATTAAAACTCACAGATTTAATAAATAAAATAATAAAAATAAATAATAAAATAAATATTGTCAAAATCCCCCATTGGTTAAGTTTCTTTTGCCTACGTGGTTGCAAGAGCCTGTATTTTCCAAAGGTGAAACCCAGACATCCCCAACAACAACACTCCAGTTGCTCCTGGGGGATCCCGAGGCACTCCCAGGCAGAAAAGGAAAAGAGAAGACCAATTCAGTCAAATAATTATACAATCCTTTAATATCAGATTTAAAGTAATGTAAGACAACAATCTGTAAATATGTATATGTTTTAGACATATTGGCTAAACTTGAAAACATCCTGGAATTATGATAAAAGTAAATCTAGAAATCACTGCCTGTTTCAGTATTTTTGCCAAGCCAAATGCTCCTAACTCTTCATGATGGCACATTTTCGTGTCCACAAATGTAACAGCATCCTTAGTGGCTCTCTATACGAGTAATATGGCTCTCTGCCTGGGGCGTCAAAAAAACAGGGGTGCATCAAAAGCCAAAATAAATATCATGACATAATCAAAAATGCATCGTTGGATCTCAAGTCAGTGAGAATGGGTGCTTTAACAAAACATTGTTGTACTCAACCGGTGATGCTGAAGTTGGTGTCTGATTTGACCTTATGATTCAGTGCAAAACTTAAAGGGTTAAATTAGTATTCTTAAAGTAGTCTGGACTGCATCAGACCTTCTCAAGGTTAAAATCTTACAAATTTAGATTGGGCAAACTTTCTCTAGAGTATTCAACACTGGGCAAAGATTGTTTAAGGACAGTTTATTAAAGTATTAAATAAACTCTTACTCTGTGCAAAATGCAGAAATGGCATGGTTTCTTGGGACTGCGGCGAACTTGGTTTAAAGAAAATGTTATGTATTGCTTGGTTAAATCTGGAAGGTAGAAATAACTGTTTTTTTTTTTTTTTGTTTTGTTTTTGCAGACTAGGTTTTGCTATGCCTCTAGGTTTGTGTGTGCTCGAGTGGGGGAGGGCAACTGTTCATGCAAAAGCGACCCCTGAACTGCATTAACCCATGTGTTTAATTTAGAAAAAGAGTTGTTTACAATCGGCTTTACAGTTGTAGATTGCAGCCAACCGAAGGGTATGCCGCTAATTAAGAGTTTTTCCTAGTTGTGTTAATTGTAGGTCACACGTTGCTGAATGAAACAACAGACCCTGCTAAAAATCAAAAGACACTACTTAGAGAGTATGGCTCATACTGTAAATATAAGTCACAATGCTGCATCATTAAAACATTCCTCCTATTAATGTTCAGAATTAGGATCTGCTGTTGTAAAAAACACTTGTTATCGGGGAAATCAGTCAACACACACTTCTAATCTGCTCAATATACAGTGAGTCTTTGAGAGGATCACCAGTATGTGACTGCAAATTTCTGCAAAGAGACATTATTTTTTTCTCCCTTCACTTCCTCTTGGCAGAGATCTGAGTGTTTGACCTTTTTAAAATGCAAAGCAATTCTTCTACTCCAGAGATTGAACAGGAGGCTCATGATTGTGCTACAAAATTTGAGCGACCCTAATGCAGTAACTCACAGAGAGGGAGAGCTGTTCGGCACCTGCTAAAGTCTTGACTTGGTTATGGGGATACAATAACACCTCTGAGGGTTATGTTAATCTTTAAAGACAGGTTATTCTTATGCTGCTCCACTCCTTACTTCATTTGAATGAATATTTCACCGCAACCTTGAGTCAGTCCCTTGTGTTGAATTATTGCATGGTCGCACTGTCTCTGATTTTTTTTCTTTTCAAACAGCAACTCATAATCCATATTCACTGATTTTATACAGATTCTCTGTTCATCAAGCAGTCTCATATTAAAAATAACCTTTTTTTTAAAATGCCGATTGCAGATGTGGGGGAAATTGGGCTTCAGAAAGTATAAACCCTGCCTAGTTTTCCTTCATCCTGTTCATCTAACCAGGTGTTCACCATTAGTCCCTGTCTTTGCTGTGAAGCTGGAAATGGTTTGAGCTAATGTTGCGTTCCAGTTGCAGATGGAACTCAGAAATTCTGACTTCCAAGTTGGAAGAATCAACTGGAAAGGTCCCTAAAGTTGGACTTCCCACTCGGAAAGTCGAAGAAATTTTTTAAGGGCAGATTGTTGCCACTATGGCAACTCCTCCTCGCATCAACAACAGTGAGCTGGGATGGAAACATGATTATTTTATAAGTCACAGTTATAAGAGAGCCCCTAGAATAAATGCTATGTGTAGCGACTGCAACCTGAACAAAGTCGACCAAATTAAAAGCAGTGTTTGCATCTGGAAAGTACAGCTTTGAACGACGTTCGTGAGAGGCGCTACAAACAAAACAACAGCTCTCCTGACCGACGCCATATTGGAATTCTGAGCATAATCTCTTTACAGGCTTTTTACTTACTGAACCTGGATTACCCACATCTCCCCCATTGTTAACCCCAGATTGACCTCATGTATGTTTTTAAAAAACCATTACACAGATTTTGCCATTCTTAAAGCTGCAAGAATAGGAGTGCATCAATTTTACCAGCAGGTAATTATTGATTCTCTTCAGCTCGAAAGTGTAGATGATGTTAAATTGAGAATTAAATAACTCTGGATATAGTATACAACATTGAACAGCTCATGAGAGAGACATTTACATTTGATAATGACATTAGATTGTGCACCATTGTGCTGTAGGTATCTGCTCAATTAAGGCCACATATTATGCAACAACAGAATGTGTTTTACTTTGTAAATTATAAAGTGTATCTCACAAAAGCCTTCCCAAAACCACTGCAACTACTCAATATTTATTAACAAAAAGGCCTTTGACATAATTCTATCAGCTTTTACGGAGGCTTTCTTTATTTTTCTATAAATGCTTCCAATAGAAGAAAAAGAAAAATAAGCTCAATTGGACTGGAGAAGATGTGTGAAAACAGCTTATTGGGCTTGTTGAGGCATCTTTAGCTGTTGCTTCTTCCTCCTTAAGCTGGAAATAGAATACTAAAGATACTTATGTTCAGCCAGCTGCCCAGACTCATTATTTAAACAGCATATGTGGTTTACATTAGAGCTGAGAGGAAGAGCTTTCCAAAAATAACAATAGTCTCTATAGCATTCAGCAGGAAACCTATTTTAAATCTAGTGTGTTCAGCTGCACATGTGCGTTCCAATTAGAGGAACATGTCAAACGCGATTCACTTCACTTTCTGACATGTTTCTAATCATGTTTCCTGAATTAGCGACCTTTTCTTGTTTGAGAGGGAGAAACATGATAAAGATGCTCAGAGGGCTGTGATGTCATGCTCCTGACTATAATCGATGTGTGCATGTTACCTAATGAGATTACATTTCTCTTATGTCGTTATTATGACTTACAAGTGTTGATAAAACCATAATATGGATTGTCTAAATTACAAATGAGATCCAAGAAGCAATCCAACCACACCCACTGTTTGAGTCGTACAAATGTGTTTCTGAAACAAGACGTTTCAGGCATCATAACATCCAATAACCCCAACTCTTTTTGAATACCAAAGAAAACTTTTTTTACCCATCTGACAAAAAAGAAATGAATAAAGTTACCACTTTTGTTCTAAAAGAGGGTCACATAGATATATTACACCAAATCCTGGAGAGAAAAAATATTTGACTGGAACACATTTTAATCTTAGTTTTAATCTTAGTTTAGCGGAACTCAGCTCAATGCAAAAATATAATCCTGCTCCCAGACAAATTGGCCAAGCATGGCCACATGTGGAGATGAGAGGAGGGGGTTGTAGCTGTGGTCAGGAGGAGCGAAAGTGACAGCTAGCTTAATTTAACATATTGAAACATGGAGAGGGACCAGAGTGACCCTGGTGGTTTCGCTAACCTTTTGGGGTTGAGGGTTTTTGCAACCCCATTGTCACCAGATGTTGAGGATGAATACTGATAATACTCGGTGTCCTGACTGAGTTCAAGTCGCTGGCTTAAGGCACTGACTTAATGATGCTCAAACCTGGCCCTCCCAAGGCAGTGGGAGACAGAATGGATCCAGTTTCTGAGCTGATGTTAGCAGCATTATTGCTAACATGGGCTAACGTTCAAAGTCGTAGAACACAAAACAAAACTAAATGCTAGCCAAAAAAAAAACGCTGCTGATAATGGCTCACAATTCCAGATTCGCCACAGGGGTGTGGGTGTGAGTGAGATGGTTTCATACTCGAACATGGGGCTGTGACGTAAACATCGACCAAGCTGTACCGTTTGTAACCAACAGGAAAAATCAACTGCAGTAGCCACCCTCCAACCTACAGGGGTTAGCAGTAAGACCGTTTTAGCCCATATAAATTCATGGTAAAATGTCGAAATTTGCACTGTAACATTAATAGACAGGCCCTATTTATAATGTTTATAATGTTTATATGCAAAAAAAGTTGACTTAAGGTTCAGCTACCCTGTAGTTTACATCTCTCTTCTCTCTCTCTCTCTCTCTCTCTCTCTCTCTCTCTATTTCTATATATATATATATATATATATATATATATATATATATATATATATATATATATATATATATATATATATATCCATCCATCCATTTTCCAACACGCCTAATCACTCATGGGGTCGTGGGTCTATATATAAATATATATATATATATATATATATATATATATATATATATATATATATATATATATATATATATGCTTGCCTTGAAATTTCTTTATGATCTACTTTTTATAACAATAATGTCCAACAAATGTTACATTTTGGTAACAACGTTGTCAAACATTGTCAGAGAACATCCTCCTCATTTTTTCCATAGTTTCATGTTTTACCCATTTAATCATTTGATTCAAATGATTTGTTGAATGATCCCAGAGTAAAAATATGGTTAGTTGCAAACCATTTTCTTTACAATGAAGCAACATTAAGATGTACATGATTGATTATTGGTTGCATACAACCACAGTTTAAAATCTACTTTTACATTGCTGCTATTGCTATGGTTATAAATTAACATCAGTTTCCTTTATATATATAAACAATGAATTATTAATTTGTCTATCCTTCTATAAGCTATTATCTTGTTATCTCCCTGGCGGGATATTTTAGCAGACTGATGCCTTTAAGGTCTGTGTTTACAGAGGTCTAATGTGATTGTTCTCACCACCTACACACAAATTTGCATGCAATCTGTATATAGGGATTTAAAAATACATGAAGGAATGTGATTTAGTACACGGTTAGAGCCGGGGCTTTCAGTGCAGTCGGTTTTGTACCCCTTAAAGTCAGCCTGGCGGACCTCACAGCTGGAACATGGACAGGGCTACAGCCAACACCCTGCAAAGTACTCTTCTTATGCAATGCAACACACACACACACACACACACACACACACACACACACACACACACACACACACACACACACACACACACACACACACACCACACAAAGTTTTAACAGGGGAACTCTTATCTCCATTGAACAAACTCCTTGAGTGATGGAAATGTTCTCAGGATGTTATCTAGTCCTCTGTGGAAACGAGATAGCCAGACACCTTTATCACCACCCTCTGGAGGGTGTCTGACCACTATGGCAACAAGGACCATTCAGCTGCCAGGGGACCCCAGCCAACCGACTGGCAGAAAAAAAAAGCGCCCACAGACTGTGAGGATTTGAAGTGATTGAAAAAGATTAAAGAAAGTCTCCTGGTTTGAGTTTAAACTACCCATGGGAATCAACTCACAGACTATTTTGTACTTTGCTATTTGAAGGTTTAACCCTTTAAAGCCAGCTACTACAAACAGTCAGAAAATGTAGATTTTTTTTTTCCGTCATTGTTGTTACAATGAACGGTCTCTTTTGAAAATTCAAATGGATTTCTCCGTTTTCAGTATCATCGTTGATACAATAGACATTTATGTTTGTGTCTACGATTTCCCCAACCAAATAGATCATTTTTTGTGTGCCTAAATCCACACAAAAATACAGGTTAAAAACTTTTACCATGATACAGTTAACTCAAGTAGAGATAACTAAAAACATGTCTGAAAAATAATGTCTCTTCTAAAGGGTTAGATTAAACAGCAAACATACAGCGCCAAGAAAAGGTATTTGTCGCACTTCTACAAAACCTTTATCTATTTTTTCAGCCACTTAGAGGTGCATTTGCTGGTATGCTTTTGATATTTTTTCTGCTGCGTCACTCAAGAAGGCATAAAAACATGAACTGATAACTAGACGTTCTTCTTTAGGATGTTCTGAATTAATGGTTGCATCAGTGCAACTGTGCCAGGTTTCATAGCACCAAAGCAGCCACAGACCATCATACTACCACCATACTGCAATCCGCTGGGGTTTCTTAGGTAGGAAACCTCAAGACCAACCTGTCTGTATGATTTGATTGAATTTGACTTTGCAAAGTGCCTTGAGATGACGTGTTGTGAATTGGCGCTGTATAAATAAAACTAAATCAAATTGAATTCTACTAGTCAGGCAGTAATCAGGCTTGGATGTAGCTAGTAAAAGGCAACTTATCCTTTCAGAAAAAAGTGTGATTAATAAGAATGAATTCATGATTTAACAAAAACACATACCAAGTTTTTACACAGGGCCAGGTTGGTTTAGATAGCTTATTTTTCAGTTAATAGTTTGAAAACTACTTTACTCGGGTTATATGATGCATATTCTATGGCAGACTTTGTTTTGATGATCTGAAACATCTAAGTGTGACAGACAAAAAAAAAAGAAAAAAAAGAATAAGAAATCTATAAGTGAGCAAATACTTTATTCATATCATTGTAAGTAAGTTTGAGGATCTGACACCTCATTAAAAAAAGGCACGAGCAGCACAGGAAATGAAAAAAATAACTTATTTGTAATTGACAGAACAATAAAGAATAACCAGTAAATCTCCAGTCCAATTCTGTCTTCAAGTCCTATCATTAATGAATATGTGGATAAAGCGCACAACCTAAATCTGTCATATTTGAAACAAGTAATTCTGCTGCGTACAACAGAGTATGTCAAAACGGCACAGCAGCCTCTCTGAGAGGAACACACACTCACACACACACAATGCGCCATGGCAACACAAATCTTCTTTCTGTTGGTGTTATTTTGACTGTCTGGCAAATCCACCTCTTGTTTTCAAAGCTTTTTTTCTTTCTTTCCCTCTAACAGGTGCAAAACCTCTCTACTCAGCACATCAAAGAGGCACATGCACCTGTGAATAAATCACAGCAAATGGGAAGAATCCAGTGAAGAGCCTCCCAACACCAAAGAGCTAGTATTCAGAGTGCCTGATTTAATATTTATGAGGTACAAGCCTTTGGTGGTTGAATGCTTGTTTACTGAGATCTGTCTTTTGTCCTTGGAAGGAGGTTTGATATTCCACCAAGTAACTGTATTTACATATACTTGTGGTTTCTGCCTCTGGATAACATTTTACGCACACACGCACACATACGCTTCTCCGAGAACACGCGGCATGCTGGTCCTTATTGACACAATGTTTCAGCATGCTCTCCAAAGACCTCTCCTTCCCCCGAGATATATTAAAAGCCCTGCTGTTATTCTGACAAGGCTACAGACTTTTTTTTTAGTAAGATTTGTTAGACTTCTGTGTCGAGAAGTAGTTCACGTTCTATCCATTCTGATAGAACATTTTCTGTCCGGTTTATAAAAGTGCCTTGCAAAGGTATTTTTTTTATTAATTTATTACATTTGTCAATCTTACTGCCACAAATGTTTCTGGATTTTGTTGGGATTCTATGTGATAGACCATCACAAAGTACTGCATAATTAAGTTCAAGAAAAAAAAAGTTTTGTATCGCACTCTCTTTATTTTGATTCTTCTAAAATAAGATTCAGTGCAAGCAATTGACTTCAGAAGTCACCTAATTTCTAAATCAAGTTCACCAATGTCAATGTGTAACTTAATTTCACTGTAAATACAGCTGTTTTCTGAATGCCTTGGGATTCCTTAGAGAACGTTATGAAAAAAACAGCTTGATGAAGAAACACGCCGGACAGGTCGGAGATAATGTTGTGAATATGTTTAAAGCAGGTTATAAACTAATAAAGAAGAAGAAATGTATGGCTCAAAGTAAGCAATTAAAAAATCCTCTTTGCAGTTTCCCACAAGCCAGTATGGTTACATAATGACAATAAAGACTGTTTGTTATGTAGCCATTGTACTTTTCCTGTAGCTGTGCAACTGCATCTAGAAACCAGTGTTTCGCTGTGATGCAATTGAACAAAACTACACATTTTTTTTGTTCTTTTAAAGCAAAACAAACTTCTACAAGGTTAATCCTCTATGTGGATGAGCTAATTACATTAGCTACAAGAAAGCTGGTGAGAAAAGCCACTATCCCCAGTGAGCACTTAGGAGAAAGAAAGCAGCTGGTCATAGCATTCTCTAAAGAAAAGCCACCAGAGAGAGACTGGTCTCAGATACTCTCTACTGTTTTTTTTTTTTCTGTGCAGTTTTCTCTAACAACTCTCCCACACTTTCTCCCCTCTTGTGTGAGTGACAAACATATCCATCCATTTAATTCCCAAGGGGCAAACAAACCCATCCATTATTAAACAGACCTCATTTAGTTCACATGCTCAAATTTAATGTCGTCATGTTGATACACATTAAATTGAATTTGCTACATTCTTTTGATAATTATTTTCCGCACATTTTCTCTCCCAAAGCGGGCTCATTTCACAGAGGTTTGGTCTTTAGATTAGCCTCTCACGATGCTTGGCCAATCAAGCAACTCATGAAGCACAGCGCGCCGAACCATGACTTATGCATATCTGCTGCCCCCAACTGGCAGACCTGGAAACTACCACTATAACATTGTTAAAAATCAAACTGTAGAAAGGCAAAATTATAACACTTGGACTGTAATTTGACTCTTTCATGATCAACGTGGATTCATAAGTAATTAATAAATACTATAATGATATAGAGATACATTTTAAATTGTTGTGCAGAGGTTATTTAGAGCTACTATACAGCAACTTTTTAATGCATCCCTGCTCCAATACCCCCGAGTCAAATGACTGTATTCCTTCAGTATTTTATTCAGCTCTACAGAGGGCTGGTAACGAGCTATTTATTTGATTCAAGTGTGTTGGAGAAATGAGCCATCTGAAAGTTGTGGGATGATACCTCTCAAGGACTGAACTTGGGCACCCTTGCAGAAGGGGCAGCTGAATATTAAATTATGATGTTCAGTTGCCATTTCATCTCTTTCAGTGATAATTTAAGGGATGGTTACTGTATGTCTTAAGTCAGGAGAGGACAGCAATGTTATTTCTTCCCCTTCTCAAATGTATGCTCTTGTTGATGCCGTTACTTCCTCATTGCGTTTTGCATTAAACAACGTAGCCCTCTTGGAAAAAAGGTGATTATTCACAGGAAGCTGGCTCCCTGGTTTAATGCAGATCCACTTTCTTTGAAGCACGTTAGGAAATTGGAGAGACTATGGTGCTCCACACATCTACCTAATTTGGAAAAACAGCGTTGTTTAAAAAGAGCCTTCTCAAAGTTAGAGCAGCATATTTTTCATCGTTAATGGAGAATAAAAATATATAATTTTTAGAACAGTCGCCAAACTTACACAGTCATAACTCTGTTGATCTATTCATTCCCTCTGCTCGCAATAGTGACTCTATGGGATTCTTTATAAATAAAATAGATTCTATTAAAAATAAAATTGTTGGCATCCTCCCAAACTGGATTACTTCATCCTCAGTAAGTGAGGCAGTGTTGGAAGTATCTTTAGAACCTGATCACCAACCTTTTAGAAGTTGAGAGCTAATTCATCAGTACTGTGTCATACGAAGGGCTACCTGTACCGACCTTTGAACTAGAAGAGTCAGAACTTACCTTAACTTCATGTAATATTAACATG
This sequence comes from Fundulus heteroclitus, assembly GCF_011125445.2. Classification (NCBI taxonomy): domain Eukaryota; kingdom Metazoa; phylum Chordata; class Actinopteri; order Cyprinodontiformes; family Fundulidae; genus Fundulus; species Fundulus heteroclitus. Next base: position 28,237,210 of record NC_046382.1, on the reverse strand, counting down.
TTCTTATTGCATTTATCATGTTAAATCTATTTAAATACAAATATGGTTAAAAAGACAGACCAAACTAAATAAAATAACATTTTAGATGTAGCTCACTGGAGGGTTGTGCTGTATTTTGAACAGGTTTGAGGGCACTGCATATGGTCCTTGGGGGCTACCTGGCGGCCTCGGGCACCATGTTGGTGATCCCTGGTTTAGACCCAGTGGAGTGATCATATAGCATCTAGACATTTATAAATCTATGATTGTGATTGTGGCAGATGAACGCCACAAATTGTGCCTAGTTCTGCTCGAGATATCTTTGTGTTGAAGGGGAGTTTTCCTTCACGACATGGATGCTCAGGATGAGGGGTCGCTGATAAGTCAACCACTCAATGCAAGCAACTTTCCACTATTGCTAAATGCTCGTCCAGGAGGAGTGAATGCTGCAAATCAGTGACTTGAGAAAATTCGGTAAATTTCTTGAGAAAGAAAATGTTTTCTTATCACACAATAAACTGAAGTTGACTGCATTGTTTTATAACTAGGATGAAATTGGTATGCATGTAAGTTTCTTTGAATCTGTCTATGATTAGACTGAAGTGACTTTTTGTAAAGTGCCTCGAGGAAATATTTGCTGTTGATTAGTGCTATATAAATAAAATGAAATTAAAACTGAATTGGTAGTTGAAGCCTTTCTCAATAGTCAAGAATACAGTGTAACAACACATCCTTCCATTTATTCATTCATTGTAGAGACCCTCTAATTAATGCAGTAGCAGAGAGGTGGGGTAGACCCTTGACATGTCGCTAGTCCATCACAGGGCAATGCAGAGACACACAGAACAAACCACTATGCATGCACATACTCTTAAAGGCAATTTAGAGAGATCACTTAACCTAACAGTCTTGTTTTTGGACTCTGAAGAAGAACGAGTGTCTGCAGAGACCAATCACTTGCATAGGAAGAACTTACAAGCTCCTGGAAGAAACACCCCAAACCAAAATTTGAATCTAGGACCTTCTTGCTGCAAGGCAACAGTGCTAATAACTAAATCACCAAACAACCCAAAAAGGAGCATATTTTTAATAATTCACTTTTGTTACAAGAAGCCAGTCAAAATAATATTTGCCATTTATTTGGTGGTTATTCAGTGTTCCTTTAGGTTGATTCAAGTTTTGTTTTTTTTTTAGACTGAAGATTAACAACATGTAACAACAGTATCTTTCAGCCGTGAAATCTTTCTGCTTTAATTTTAGAATGAACAGAGGACACATTTAACCATTTGCCAGAAATGTAACGGTAAAGCCCTCAAACTACATTTAAAAAAAAAAAAAAAATCCAAATATAATTTTTTAAAATGTGTGTTAATTGCAATTACAGTATTGCACCATGTTGGCATATTTTTCCTTTTACCATCCTAAGTGTTGTTACAGAGTTACCACCTTTTACCACCTCAAGTATGTCATCAAGTGTCGTTGAAATAAAATCCATTGAATTTTTTTATTCCAGCCACCTAAACTTTTTAATTGTGCATTTATCTGTGTCCTTAATGTGGAAGTAAGTCAGGTCTTTGATGAATGGTTGGCAACTGCCAGCACCTCCATACTCTCTCGGATGTTGGATTTGTCTTGTCCAGACCACACAAACTGCTCCTCTGCTCTCCTCACGACAGCCTGGGCTGACCTTAATTTGTGGTTGTGAGGAAATCTCCTGGTCCAGTTTGGAACATTGATGGCCTCCACTGAAGTGAAGTCAGTTTGGTATGTAGAGAAGCTGCCTCTCGCTCCTTCAGTGGGGTTTTCAGCTGAATCGTGACAAAGGTGGAATTGAGATTTGCTCTGACAAAGATCATCAGGAAACTTCCTTCTTCCTACACCCTGATGTACACAGACAGAAAAGACATTAATGTGGTAAGGCTTTGAACATTTTTAATTGCATCCGTTATTTCCTGAAATTAAGTACATACTAACATCAGAGAAGACAGAGATGTCGCTTTTTGAGGCAAACTTGTTGTCATGACACGACACTGGATACTTTCTGGATTGCTGCAGAAAAGGGGGAAATCACCATCTAAAGCCATTAAAACCTTTGATTTTGTAAGTACAATAGTACAACAAAAACTTGAATTCCCTTAAGATTCCCTAAGATTATACTATTAAAACAGACCTGCTGAACTTTCCATTTAGGATAGCGCTCTAAGTGCAAATCTTCAGGCAACAACTTCTTAACCTCACTCAGCATAGCACCAGAGGTTGTACAAGCTTCACGAGACCTAGACTGACTTTCTGAACAATCTGGATGGACGAACTGGATAGACAGAGAAACAGATAAAATATAAATATGTTGTGCTTTTAAAGGAATGATGTAATGTGGTAATAATAAAATAATTCTCACCCATTGGCCACCATTGCCCACTGCAAAGTAACGTTTTCCACCTTTTATCATTTTGACACAGTTTGAGACCTCTGCTTGGGTTTTACCAGAACCAAACAAAGACATGTTGTCCAACTTAACAAATAAACTCTGGTACCATGGAAACCTGGAACAAGCAAGGTGTAATCTGAAACCAGATCACCATGGAGCTCTGGAACTGGAATTCTGACAGTAATGGTGTAACGGCTGGTACAATCTTCTCTCTAAAGTTTGAACAATTTACAACACTTTCCTGTAAAGCAACACATTAAAGCAGCCACACGTATCTAAACACATATTGAACTCTAAAGCAACATGTCAAATGTAACAGGTAGGATATCTGCAAACAGTTTATTATAAACATAAGAGTGTATTGAGGACATTTTATGACAATTCTTTTAAAAAGATACAAACTGCACACAGACAATTTTGTCAACTGTATTTTCATGCTAAACAATTAGTTCATGTTCAGATGCTCATGGTCTTTGCTGTAGCATATTATATTGTAAATTTGAGTATGTATCAAATTTTTTCTTCAATCCTTATTGCCATAATTATTTGCATTTTTTACTTCTAAAAACAAATGCATTTGAAGCACTTTAAGAATTTATATTTTAGTTATTTTATGGTTAGACTGTCTGGGAATAATTTTTATAACCCATGACTTCCTCTTTACCTGGGGAAGAAATATGATGGGACAATAGCCAAATTTTCTTCCTTGCTGCATCCAAAAAACATCTTTTGGGTAAAGACTCTTCAGCCAACGAGGAAGTGCGTCAGCGTTCGTCATGATAATTGCTGTCCGAATAGGGCAGTAAGTAGAAAAGGAGGTAGGAACAGCAGTCTGTATGCTTCCTCTCATAGCTCCTTTAGCAAAGAAACTTTGCAAGGTACCTTACCGGTGCTAAGGAACTATAAGGAATCCCACAATTTTAAGGCTATATTCAATAGCGTAAAAAGAAAACCAATTCCAAAAAAATAGAACGTTTTTCCTTTATTTTGTTTACTACTTACAAATAAAAACATCAGAATATAACAACAAATTTAAATTTGGGACTGGGTTTAGTTTTTCTGTCAAAGTTCTTATTACAAAGACTTTTCAAATCCTAAGAAAGTAAAACAAACAAACGAAAAAAACGTTACCAAACCACATGAAGAAAATCATGTTATGCTTTTTAAAAATAAAAATAGACACTGATCAGAAGAACAAAACATTTTCAGTGATTATCACTATATATCCCCAACTATTTTTATCATCATGTTGAAACACATTTAGCTTATTTGCTCATAATTGGAATATATAACACATTTAGATTAACTAATACATTTTACAGCTCATGGCTAATATTTAAATACTTTCTTTTAAACAGTAAAATACCACATCATGTTTGTCCTATTTTTTTTTTCCATTGGTGCTTTCAAACAAACAAACACAGATCAAGAAATGTGAACAGAACGATGTCTAAGATCCCAGGGCAATACCAGACTTTTTCTGATGGAGAGATGCTGTTTTTATCCGAACGTCCCCTGCAGTTTCATGGACTCCTGAGGACAAGATAAGTACATTTACAAGTGTAAATGCCATTTGGAAACCACTTCGGTCAGGAAGTTATCGTGTACAGTCAGGCAATAATTAGGACACCCAACGACCACGTGTTTGTTTTTCTGACAAAGCTCAATCTATGGATGCTGAATATCAAGTTTAAGAATACTGACATTTTCAACAATCAAAATCAAAGAAAAAAAGTACCTGCAAACCTTTTGTAAAAGTAATTAAAAAAGCAAATCCTGGTGGAGAAATCAATTAAATAAAATTAACAATTAAAATTAGACATAGCTGAATAGCATCAGGTAAATAAAACAAAGTTACTTAGCAGTTTGAGAGGCGTTTGCCCTGTTTAAACTATAAACATTTAGTTTGGTCTTATCATGTCCATTGAATTGAGAGCAAAAGTCCTTTTGAGATTGAAAGAACAATTTTAATCCTTGCCTGTGCAAATTCTCTGTTATCCAATGTAGGTACCAGATCGGCTTGGTTGGTCAGATTGCCTCGGGGGGCCTGCGCTTCCCAATGACGTCAATTATATGGCAACTCCACTCAGACAAACTACATTATGCCTGCGGTCTCCATTTGTTACAAATCAATTTTATTGTGTTAATTTATGGTTATTTTCCAGTAACTTAAACAAGGCACGAAAACTTTTAACATAATTTTGGAATGCTTCTGTGGTAATCTGACAATTTAATCGGTAATTTTGCAGGATCAAAGTTACATCTTAAGAGAAATTTATTTTCTCCAATTAATAAAAAAAAGTTGTGAAGAGAAACTAAACCATAAACTCTTTTAATTTTTAATAAAAGTCTGCAGCCATTTCAATTTTATCACGGCATTCATCACTTTAAAATCAATAACGTTTATTCCTCCTTTTTCTACTGATATTACTATGTCGCTTTTTCTGATCACATGTTTTTTATTATTCCAGATGAAATTGTGACAATATTGTTCCAAAAATTGAGCCAACAGTCATATATTTTATTTATTTATTTATTTTTTATTTGTTCTGCCATTTTCAGTGTGGTCCTTGTTAATCATTATACCTAAATATTTTACATAATTTTTATCAATTAAAGTGGGTTGATTATTTTGAATTGCTAAGAATTCACATTTTTCTATGTTCATCTTTAAGCCTGAAGCTTTTGAGAAAAAAAGAAGCCGCTAAATTAACTAAATAAAATTGATTTGTTACAAATGCAGACCGCAGGCTCAATGTAGTTTGTTTGAGTGGCGTTGCCATAATGTGACGTCATCAGGAGGCGCAGGGACCGCAATCCCACTCTGCAATAAAACCTACACCCCGCTATAATTACTTTAGTAAGTTGTCCAGACCAATCGCAATGTTTTGCGTAATTGTGCAAACGTTAAACCAATCATGTATAGTGACGTCATCAGAAGGCGCAGGGCCCTGAGTCGATCTGACCACCCAAGCCGATCTGGTACCTACACCGGGTCATAGCAACAGAAGGCAATCGGAGGCAACCAGATTTTCGTTCAGTTCTTTCTGAAAACGTTTTCTGAAACGTTTCTGAAACGACACCTATCCAGGAGTCTTTGTCAATTCTGGCGGCTTGCACTTGAGCAACCTGGAGTTGGGGCGCTGCTGCTTTTAAGGACAAATCTAGTCCTTTCAGAAAGAAAGTTATAGAAGCTTATGTTGTGAGACTGGTAGGGATATAAAGTGTTCTTAAATGTATGCGAATCATGCATTTACCAGTTCAGAAAATATTGAAGGACATTCAAAACACCTGGCCAACATGCCCAGATCTGGGTGTTCAAACAAGTTTGCCCTATAAGCAGATTGCAAGATGCTGAAAGAAGTCTGCAAAACTGCAGAATGTCTTTATTGGGCCTGCAGGGCAGAGTTTGTTCCTGTTGATAGAAAAGTGTACGCTTGTACAATCATGAATAGACTGTAAACCACACAATTTGCTTGAGCATTGTGGTGCATTATGGATTACACGTAAACAAAGGAGACTTTATCTATCTATCTATGTATCTATCTATCTATCTATCTATATATAAAAAATATATATATATATAAAAAAAAATATATATATATATATATATATATATATATAATAGATAGATAGATAGATAGATAGATAGATAGATAGATAGATAGATAGATAGATAGATAGATAGATAGATAGATAGATAGATAGATAGATAGATAGATAGATAGATAGATAGATAGATAGATAGATAGATAGATAGATAGATAGATAGATAGATAGATAGATAGATAGATAGATAGATAGAGGTTAAAGAAAATACTCCACTACCGTTTAAAAGTGGAAATATGTTTCAGTGTAAGCAGAAACTTCTAAATCAAGTTTTCTGTCTGCAATCTCTTCTCCAGATTGTAAAAAAAAATGCTTCAATAACAGTTACCCCACATTTAGCCAAATACATCTGTTATTATGGCATTTTACAACCTACATTTATCATTGTAAAAAATACGGTTTCTCTATAAAATATTATATTCATTGCCTGGCACTAGGCAAGCCTTGCTGTTGGGAATAGGGTCTACTAGCATTTTCCTCAACTACAACAACCTATTGCTATTCTGTGGTTAAAAAAAGGGAATTTTTTGTTGTTTAAATGCCACCTAATAAAAAAAAAAAGTATTTAATGGGGTGTCCTAATTGTCAGAATACATACAACCGCATAATTCAAAGTCCAGGTAATGCGTTATAAATAGGTTTGATATTTGAGGTAAAGAACTCTTACTCTGAATGGCCGACTGGGATGTTTCTCTTGCACCATCCATAGCATCTGTATTCGCTGTAGTAACCTGGGCTCCCCTCTCTCTGCGGAAGTGCTTCTTTAGCTGTTTGCCCAGATGTTGCAACCTGGTAAAAATATATTACTTTAGAAAAACAAACTGATTGCAGTTCCTATCCCGTCACATTGACCACATCATAGTTTCTCAAGCTTTGGTCTCGCTTCGATGCGCTGACCTTTCCGTTATGTCGTTGTGTTTATTCAGTCGGTCTGCTTCAGCACTCTTTTCCTCCATCCATCGCTGCACAAGTTCCTCTTTGTCTCTTTGGGCCTGCTCCAAGGCCTCCTTCAGTTTGTTCTGCTCAGAGTGCAGGGCTGCCAGCTCCTTGGACTGACTCTCCACGGTGAACTCAAACTCTAAGAGGCTTGTCCTCAAGGCCTTTTTGGCTTTAGCCAGAGTGAGTGCCTCTTGGCGGTATTGGGACACACTGGAACAGCAAAGTTGTTAAACAGTCATTCATTGATCTCCTTTTAGCACTGAAACACTCTGAGATATTGGATTTCACGGTACAAGGCAAAAACGCAATGGCAAGCTTTTTCTTAATGTGGCTCAGACGTCACACCGTTACGTCATGACATGTTTCAGATTTACTTATTTTTCTGTGTAGCATTAACAACACATAAAATGACCCTGAACACACTTGTTCTTATGCTTCAATATTTCCAAGTATGATTCAAATTTCAAGAAGCCCTGAGAATACCAGACAGTGATATACTTATCTGCCGATTTATGAATTCTCTGTTTCCCTTTAAAAGTAAACGTGGTTTTGAACACACTACTAGACTTTTTTATCTATGCATTACCTATCTAATGCATACATGGCACAGCCTCTGACATTTGTGTTCTTTGAGAACACAAAGGTGGCAATGCAGTAATAAATAGTGATGATGAAGAGATGGCATGGAGAGCTAAAGAGAGGGGCAGCATGATGCTGATCTGTCCAGCTCAGCTAAAACGAGACGTCGTTCCCAGTAGGACCACGTGCCTAGTTAGTCCTAGCTGTGTTGTTTCGTTGACAGAAATCACACTTTAACCCTTCAGCAAAAGGATTCTTTGGATTATTTTAATTCACTTGTTGATTTTTTTTTATTTAAGATGGAGCTGCACAAAAAGACAAAGATGTCCTTCCTAGGCTGGGAGAGATAAAAGGAATGGACTGTTATCTCGGGGGCAGCTGCACACTTAGAAAGTTTTGGGCACCCATGCTAATACACAATCTATCAGACAGAGTCTGAGTGGTGACATTCAGTCTCCTGACAACATGTGAGGCTGTACACATGTCCCTTTTTCAGGGGGGGGGGGGGGGGGGGGGGGGGGGGGGTGTGCCTAATGTTTAATAAAAAAAAACTACTGTGAACATTATTCAAGGCTCTTCTTCATTCCCTTTTCCCACGTTGATGCATATCTGCAACCAGTTCTCCAACCCTTTCTGAATTTCCTCCAAGTAGTTAGATTTCATGTTTGTTTATGCCCAATTAGTCTATTAATCATTATATTAGTGCAATAACTAACAGTTTCAATTCAAAAAAAGTAAAAAAACAAAACAACTGTACTTGTTTTCCGTAGTAGAAGACATTTCGCTTCCTCTCCAGGAAGCTTTCTCAATTCAAAAAGTCTGGAGTAACAGTTTCAATATTGATTATTTTAGTGACTAGATGAAAAATAGTCGTTGAATTTACAATTGAAGCGCTACTATTGTGATTATATATATATTTTCAGATTATATCCCCCCTCATTTAGACTCACTAAAACAAAAAGAAGAGATTCAACCCTTCCAATAACTAAACTCCTAAAACACATGTTTGAGACCGATCATTTAGTAAATGAGACCAACATGGTTTTTAATAGAAACTGTTGGTTCTCATGCATCGTATATAATCTTTAGCAGTACAGAAATTTCCCAGCCACTCCTCACTGCACTACAACTGCAAGACTTTATGAAAGTACTTTATTTTCAAGCGAAACAAATCATTTCCCCTGTATGTCGATTTGCCTGAGATGCTGCAGTATATTTGGCGATTGACACGCTGCGCATTACCGCGACTGCCAGTATTGTAGCTCCGCTTCTTTCACATACAAGACAGAGGTCATATCGGAGACAGTCTGAGACAGCTGGGGAGACAAAACCAGGGATTGACTGATTGGATTATGAGAAGATGTCATCAGTTTAAAGGTCAGGAACGGCACAAAACAAACAACAATGCAGAGTGTAGTCAAATCAGGCTCTTTCCAGACTCTGAGAGCCACATTCTATAATTATACTTTTACTGAACAAAAAAGGTTGCCCGACCTTCTTTGGCTGTTTAATAAAAATGTTAGTCCATTTAAGTCAAATGTTAATCTAAAATTCTTTCCAAATGGCGGTGGTTATTATCCCAATTTTAGATGTGCAGATTAGAATATCACCATCAGAAAGTTATTTTAGTTCAGAGCTTTTTTTTTCACTCAGATAATAGATTCAATTATAAAGTATATTTATTTTGATGATTACAGCAAACAGCCAATGAAAAACCAAAAAATGTATCAGTAAAAATTATTAGCATGCTATTGTGCTGTCCAGTAGATGCAGACAGTACTGTTCACTCAAGGAGATTTTCTTTGAGCTTCATTAGCAGTAATTATCATCAAAATTAACACTTAGTTAAATGGTAAATGGACTGAACTTATATAGCACTTTTCCAGTCATGCTGACCACCCAAAGCGCTGTACACTATATCCACATTCACCCAGTCGCTCTCACTAATGCACACACATATTTATACACCGAGACGCAGCTCGGTAGGCAACTGTGGGTTAAGTGCCTTGCCCAGGGGCACATCGGCATGTGGCAAGGGGAAGCTGGAAGTTGTAGGTTATAGATTACTCTGTCTTTAACGACTATGAGTATTACTGTCTGAACTAAATTATTAAAACATAATAGCAATTTTAGTCACAGCTACCCTAAATTACATAATTAAACCTGAAGTTCAAATTTATAGATTTGTCAAACATTTAACCTACCTTGTCTGCCAGGTGCTCACTTTCTCTCAGCTGGAGTTGAAGGAGTTTGGCGTCTATTCCAACCTCTACTCCTACTTGATCCAAGCTTAATAATAATAATAATAATAGTAATAATAATAATAATAATAATAATAATAAATAGATTAGTTAAATGATAATATAAAATAACTAACATGCAGGACAAACCTTTTGAATTGAATATCCTCCAAAACCTGTTTGCGAATTTCAAGTCGATCCTCCAGCTGAGACACTGGAGGGAGACAGGCGATTATAACAGGGCGGTGATCATCAGAAATCAGTCTCGAACAGAGTAAAGAAATCCTTCTTACATCTGGTGAAAACGCCAACAAATGGAAGTTTCTCTCTGTCGTCTCTGTGCAGAAGCCGAGCTCGCACGTGATTCTTCCAGCTCCCCATTGTTGCATATAAACAACAACCCTACAGTTCACCTCTGCTCACGAGCCACAAAACCTGTCACGACGCTGTTAGGGGTCAACTGTGGGGGGTTTTCAGCTTTTGGGGGAAAGCGTAACACCTCCTTAACTCGGAGCCATCTACAGGAGAATTTGCGTCTGGCAGCGAAGTTCCACAAAGGTCCTCCTCCCTGTTCAAGTCAAAGGCTTGACTTTCCCCCTCAGGAATTAAGACCCGAGACCTGAGACAATAATATAATATAATATAATATAATATAATATAATATAATATAATATAATATAATATAATATAATATAATATAATAAAACATTTCAAAACATAATAATAATATAATATTAAAGCATACTTAAAAAATTTAAAACGTAAGTAAGTGACATTTAAATAAAACAATATAATTAATATAATATAATATAATATAAATATAATATAATATAATAAAACATTTCAAAACATAAAAATAATATAATATTAAAGCATACTTAAAAAATTTAAAACATAAGTAAGTGACATTTAAATAAAACAATATAATTAATATAATTTAATATAATAAAACATTTCAAAACATAATATAATATAATAATATAATATTAAAGCATACTTAAAAAATTTAAAACATAAGTAAGTGACATTTAAATAAAACCGAATACATATTTATCAATATTTTTTGTATACATGTGCATACTTTGGAGATAATGCAATTATGCAATAGTTTATTAATTAGCTACATAAATAATCAAACATGAACATAATCTCTAACACTTTTATTCATTATATGTTAAATGTAAATATTTGAGGTTTTTATTTTGCTCACGTGTCAAGCTGGGCGGGGCTAACGCTGCCGTAGATGTTTGCTCTCCACCTGACTGTAGTAATTTGACGAGTAATGACGGTTCAACTTATTTAATGACAGACTGTTGCACGAGTACGCAAATATGTATAAAAAAATATATATCTTTATGTTGCATTGTGGTCCCTGAAGTTGAAATACACTCCAACTTGCATTAAAACGTGTCAGCCTGAAAGATAATTTCAAAATAAAAGCCCTCAGGATAGAACAGAAGGCGCTCCATTTTTCTAGAAAGAACTCCTCAATATCATTTCCGGTTCACGCCTCTTTCAATAACAACATGTTTTATGACATATATTCGTGTTCATTAAGGTTATAGTTGAATGTGTAATATATGAACCGTCCGTGTTTTTATGTTTGTGTAATTGCAAAAGGAGTTTGTTTCTTATAAGACGGAAATAAGAGGATTGTTTTGCAAATTCGCTTCACCGTCAAACAGGAAGTTGTCACTAGCTTGTCAGTGTGAGAGCTGCACAGATGGGAAGGTAAGCTACGGGCTTATAAAACTTGTTTACTGGCCATTGGCTATCCATTGTTTACATTTACAAAAAGTAACAACATGTTGTCGTTCGTGCGTGGGTTAGCTTTATTACCATTACTGAAGCTACTTTTCTTCCACGCTAATTGCTGTTTTCGTTGAGCTAGCTAGACAAACTGACTCTGGAGTTACCACTGACTTTACCGACACCAACATGTTATTGCATGTGTTATGATGGAGACAGTCTAAAGCTAATTCATGGGACGCCAGAACCACATGTGTGTTTTCCAGCTGTTAACACGCAGTAGACGACAGTGGAGGAAAGAGTCGCTTGTCCAGTATGAGCTCACCTGAGGACAGAGAGCCTGGGATGCCCATGGATAGTTTAAAAGAAGAGCTTGCTGGTCCCGCTGGCGCAGGAGATTACAGCAAACATGTAAGTAATCAGGCTGATCACTATCATACGGGCTGTAGTAGTTAAAACCCTCTTTGTTTTACAGAGCATCCTGTGTACTTTTCTTAAATTACCTCAGATTGTGTTATTTAATCTCCTAGAAAAACATTAGAGGTATTGAGAAACCCCTCAAAGTCATTAGAATCTGGTTTTTCGATCGCTAACTTGGCCAAATGTGTATAGAAATAAGTATATTAGGAGTTGTATAGCTAAATCAATTTTTCCAAAAGAAGTAAAAAACAAAGGAACTGGACTTGTTTGCTTTGCTTTGTTGTTGTTTTTTTTACTTTTTTTTGGAATGACCATGACCTGGATGACTGAGAATCTTCACCACCATAGCTAAATAAATATCTAAAAGAGTGATCCAAAGATTTCAAAATGACACCAGCATCTTTTTGTTTTCAAATTAAGACAGTTATATGATTATAAAAGCTGGAGGTCTGGGGTAATTTATGTCCTGCTGCTTGCTTTAAAATGCTCATGTTTATTACTGTACAAAATTAGATCTTCACAATTATAACAGCATAATCTAATGCATAGAAGCAAAAGAACATTTATTGCAAATACTTTATAAAAATGATGTTCTCAGAAATAAAATTGGTAGATTTCTTTTAGTAAATAGTTACTTTGATTAATTAAAGATTTTCTTGTCTTGAATACTTTTTTTTCTGACTAAAACAATCTTACAGTGAACTCCAGCGTTATTTTTTTTAATTTAGATTAGAACAAAAAGTTAACAGATAATAGTCTGTGTATTGACTTTTTATTTGATATCCTCAGAATAATATCTTTCAAGAGCTAATAAATAGCTGTTTTTGAGGAGACAATGCAGTCAGTGGCATAATCACGTGTCAACCAATGCCATTAGCAAAATGGCAGCCCATACTCATTTATAGTATCATCTAAATTTAGCTAAGTATCTATTTATGTTAACCAGCAAAATATGAAACCACTCTTGCCAGGTGATTTAATCAGTAATAACTAAGAAATATCAGACATGTAGGCAGAGCCACATAATTAAATGTCTCATGATTATTAAACTGATAAATTGATTTTAAGAATAAAGTTTTGGTGTTTAAGTTTCTTAATGATCAGGCCCCATTCTTTTAAAATCTCACTTTAATGCTATGACTTTTATTCTGAAACATGTTTGACTGTGTTCTTTTAGTTACTTTATATTGTTTTTGTTTTGTCTAAAGTGCTAATCGAATGCAGTTGAAATGAATATAGGTAGGTTATTCCTAAATTATGGCCTGACATCAATTTGTCTTATTTTATAGGATATGACGGTATGTTTAGGCAACGGTGAAGTAAAAAGCTGCGCTGTGGTGAAGTACTCTGCTGCCCCACCTCCGACCACCTACGCCCTCCTGCAGGAGAAGACAGACCTGAAGCTGCCACCTGCCAACTGGCTCAGAGAAAACCCGCAGCTGGGCAGTGCTGGCACCACTGTCTTGGGCTCCAGCAGCAAGAGCAAACCCTTTTCCAGGTATTAACCTTTATTAGTGTGGTTTACTAATGAAGTGGAAGATAATGAGGACATCGGTAGAGCAGAGTACAAAGTGGCGGAAGCTGAAAAAGGAAGAAAGTTGTGTGGTTTTCAGGGAGGAGTTGAGACAAGCTCTGGTTGGCCAGGTGGTGTTTCCAGATGACTGGACAAATACAGCTAATGCTGTCAGGGAGACGGGTAGGAGAGCTGACAAGGGGCCTTGGCGATGGGATTAGAGAAAGAGAACAAGCAAATAGTGTCTTGAAAATTTGTAGATGGGAATAATTTGTTTTACAATATCAGAAATTAAACTTTTTTTTCTTTTGCCCCTAAAACAAGATAAACATCCAAAATCACAGGATTTCTCATCATATTAATAGTATTAATAACAGATAACATTGCTAGAAACAACATGTGGGAGAAATATTAATCATACAATTAATAAAGACACTTAAATAAGTTTATTTGTAATACCCACCTGTTTAATTGTGTTACTTGATGTATGCCATTAAGAATGGTAGAAGATGGATTTCTTTTTTTTCCTTTTGGATGGAGAAACCCCTTCAATTATGATTTTTGGGTAAGCCATCTCGGGGTCCATGTCCCTAGCCATATTGGCCACAAATCTGGTCAGACCTGGCACCCCTTATATCACTTTTCTCAGTGTCTGGCAGCCCTTTGTTCAGGTTTTCAGATTTGCAAAAGAAAATAAATCAGTCAGTAGACGCTTTCCTACTAGCCTAAAAAGGGGAATAGCAACATGGAAGATGTAATACGCATGTAGGAGCAATACATACTGCCAGGGTGGAGAGGTGCATAGTGATCTGGGCCCTTTGCTTGGCAAAACCACCCTAGACATTCAGGTTTTTAATTCGGGTTATCCAAATATTTTAAAAGTGGTGATATCACACGCCGTGTTCAACATTGCTACCATGGTGCAGAATCTCCAGCCTGACAAACTTATAATGATCCCTATATGACCAGTTAGCCACACCACATCAGCACAGCCTGCGCCATCAACATCATTCCAGTAGACACAAGAGTAGAGAAAAAAAACAACATCTCTATGTTGTCAAAAGCTGATCGCCTCGAAGCTCACATCTTTCTATTGATCTCCCCAGTTTACCATTTTCCTCCCTATCTAGTGTTAACCATTATCGTCAACTTTGGTGTGTGTGACCCAGATGAGCATGGTGCAAATAATTTTTTTTAATATAGGTTTTATATTTTTGTAAAATCCTGAGCCAGGCATTTTACTTTGATTATCCAGCTGTATTTTGTAGATTCGTTGGAAGGAAAGGCCCCTGCTTGTTTCTAAAGCTGGAGCTGATGCCCTTGACCCATCTAAGAGACTCTGCTATTTCCTATTCTAATTAAAGCCTTGACTTGACCTGGACTCCTGTTAGATGAGAAATGCTTCTTTACACTTGAGGAGGTAATTGGATCCAAGGCCCTCATTTAGCAATTAATCAAGCCCTTTTTAAAGCTCTTTTTCTGTGCATTTGTATATAAACGTTGGGTTCTTCTCAGTATCCTCCCTGTATTGCAACAGAGCTATAATAACACATGGGACAAAAGTTGTTTGAAGGATTTGCTCATAAATCCACTATAATATAGTAATATAATCTGACTGTCATATAACTTGTATGTTCTGAAAGCTCCAGGTGTAGAAGTACAATATAGTCATGGGCATTTGTGATTATAGAAGACTGACTCCAACAGACTGGATTATCAATTTTTCCTCAGCGTGGAGGGATTGCATACAGTCTGGCCTTTCAGAATTACTGTATGTAATAAAGATTTATGCTTAATTAGTTGCAACAGGAATCCCCAGAGAATCCCCTCATTGTTTAATTCCAGAAGCTTTGAACCATTTAAACTGATTGTCTCGTAGGTAAGGGTAGGATTTGAATGAGAATGCAGTGCAACAGGATGGAGTCTGTGAAATCGCTCTTTATCAGGAACCTTTTTTTTTTATCTTTACAGTTTCGGGATGGCCTATGAATTCATTGATTGCATCGGGGATGACGTGGACGTCGTATCAGATTCTGAGGTCTGCAGAGCTTTTCCACAGCTGTCTGGCACTCGTTCCTGAAACATACACTTAGCTAAAAATAAAAACATTGTTTTCTGTTTTGCTTCAGAACATCAAGAAGCTTCTGAAAATCCCCTACAGCAAGTCCCATGTGAGTATGGCTGTTCACCGTGTTGGAAGGACTTTGCTTTTGGATGAGCTGGACACTCAGGAACTCTTAAGAAGATCCTCTCAGGTACAGGGACCCACGTGCCGCTAACCTCCATTGGGACCGTTATTTCCCCAATAAGATCTGTAACCGTGTCCTAAAATGTGTTTGTTGCAGACAGGAGATTGGACATGGCTCAAAGAGATTTACCAGCGCCTAATAGATCAAAAATGGCAGAGAAAGAAGAAGAGCAAAGAACACTGGTATCAGAAAGCCATCCTGTCAAAGTTCCTCTATTACAGGTGAGAGTTGAGCTTTTCTTCTTGGAGTTTAATTGGACTTTGAATATGCATTAATTTCCCGGTTATACCCTAACTCGTGTTTCCTGCAGTATAAATGGCGATGGGGCCGCAGATCCTGTAACAGAAGACATGATTAAAGAGGATGAAGACGACGAGGCCGAAGAGTACAGCTCCTCGTGGCCTGCTACTTTCACCAGCGCAATGTCGGAAGCAGAGGAAACGGATACGCCCAAACAGGTGACTTTGGCTCTTAGCGATCTAAGGATTGTTCCTCGGCAAAAAAAGTTCGATTTAGAAAGCTTTAAGATGCATTTACAAGGTTCAGTATTAGTCCCTGCAAGGTACCATGTTAAGCTCAGCCTATTCATTTGTCTGAGATGTCTAATGAAAGGAAATGCTTCCCTAGGATGTCTACAAAAATAAAGTGCTTATTCTGTTTTGTTAATTATGCAGGAAAGTGTTCCCGTGGACAGCAACTTTGCTTTAGGTCAGGTGACGTCCGTGCCTAAAGAGCAGAACCTCCCTACTCTCTTCAACGAAGGGGAAAACAGTCAGGTAATATATTTTACACTCCCATAATGTAGTCCTGCAACGGCTGTTTACTTGTGTCTAAAATCCAAATATACTCACTGTTAAACCTGCTCTGATGTCGCATGTTTACAGGGTTTAAGGAACGACTTTGTGCGAAACATCATGTGGACGTTCGAGGACATCCACATGCTGGTTGGGTCCAACATGCCCATTTTCGGAGGTGGTCGATATCCTGCTGTCAGTTTGAGACTAAGGTTAGAAGTTTGATTCTTATCCTCTCATTAATCATCTGTGCCTTGCGTTTTATTATAAAGCTAATATATTTTGATTTGCTACTAAATGTTCTGTTGCTATGTCCGCTCTGTCAGGAAATCTTCACTTGTCTGCACACACAATGGAGCAGAACATAAAGGTTTTATGGACTGTCATTAGTCGTACCGTATTTTTTAAACCATAAGGCGCCCTTTGAATTAACGGGGTGTATGTGCGTCTTTGTCCACACATAAACCACACTGGATTATAAGGCGCATTAAATATTCTTTCCAAGTGTGTAATATCACTCCGCCCCTTCACGTACACAGTTCTCTCCTGAGAGGGAGAGCTATCTGTCTCTATTGGGAGGTCAGAGTAGTTGGACTACACTGGCCTGTTTCTAACATAAGGCCAAAATAAACGTAACTTTCATATTGAATTAACTAGGTTTATTGTTGCTAGTATGTACTCTGGGTGCAGGATACACACATGAATGCACTTCTAGTTTAGACATTAAAGTCAGGCAGTCTTGTAGACAGCTTACTGGTCCAGTCAGGTAGTGACACAGTGTACCGTAATGCTACGGATATCGATTGAGCAGCGCGGCTTCGTTGCTTACCAAAGTTGTACTTATACACATTTTAACAGATTGCAGCACATAAAATCTGTCAGTAAGCACAACAGTAATCATATATAAGGCGCACCAGATTATAAGGTGCACCATCATTGTTTCAGAAAATCTAAGGATTTTAAGTGTGTCTTATACGCTGGAAAATACGGTACACAGTATCTAAAGTATTCACACGCTTCAAACTATTTCTCATTACAACCACAGACATCTGAGGAATTTCTTGAGATTTTATGTACTAGACGAGGAGAAAGTAATACACAATTGTACAGCCTGAAGAATAATGT
Source organism: Fundulus heteroclitus (assembly GCF_011125445.2). Lineage (NCBI taxonomy): Eukaryota > Metazoa > Chordata > Actinopteri > Cyprinodontiformes > Fundulidae > Fundulus > Fundulus heteroclitus. The sequence goes on along the minus strand of NC_046382.1, from coordinate 28,219,586 downwards.
AAGCATCCTTTTAAAAGTGCGCTTGGTCAATTCCCCCTACACTCGCATACAGCTAAATAAAAACCAGATTCCCCTGGAAGTAACCTAGCTGGCAAATCCAGTGGGTAACTGTGGGTAAAATAATTTCAGTAAAAAGCTGTTATTTGAAGGCTTCAGCGGTTTGTAAGGGAACGTCGGTAAACAAGTGGTATCATGAAGATAAAGAAATAAAATTGTGAAAAAACAAACAAAAAAACAAAAACAAAAAAGGTTGGAAATCTGCTGATGGGACAGCCATTGGTCATGCATTCCACAGATCTGATCGTTATTAAAGAGTGGCTAAAGAAAGCTGGAGTAGGAAGAACGCCAAAATAAACCCCATTTATAGTTTACCACCAGACATACTGGGGAGATATCAGTCATGTGGAACAAGGTGGTCAGATGAGACCAAAAGACGTCTTTCTGGCAGTTCAACATACAAAATGTTTTTTGGTGGGAAACTAATACTGCACATTACCATGAACACAATATTTTTACAAATGATTGCAAAAAAACAGAACTCAATTATGCACTGCTTTGTGTTTGTCTATCAAGTTAAATTGCAAAACAATACATTGGAGTTAATGTTTGTAACCTCATAAAATGTGGATAGTTGAAAGTGTGCCCTGCAAGCATTTTTTATTTATTAATCTAATTCCATTGATCTTAGTAAGAAAACCTAAATGAATAAAATAAAAAAAATGTAATCCAAGCATTTTGTGTTTTAATGTAAAACAAACACCCTTTTATGCATTACATTCAGAGCTGGAGTTGAGTCAGAATAATTAAAATGTGCTCGTCTGCTTGCTGACTCACGTTCTGATATTTGCTAAGATACACAATGGTAGTAACAAAACTGGCCAATTTCCATCAATCATAGCACTGTATCCAAACAACTGTTGCAAATTATTTATGAAATGTCGGTGTTGAGCTCAGATTGAAGGCTTTGCTCTCTGTTTTCCAGGGACAGCAACAAACCAATCAACATTTTAACAGGTATCGACTACTGGCTCGACAATCTCATGTGCAACGTCCCGGAGCTTGTCATGTGTTTTCACGTCAACGGGATTGTTCAGGTAAATTACTATTTGCTTCTCAGGGATGGCTGAAAAAATCTATCTTCTAGGTGTTTTACTTTGAAAACGGTGTCCATACTGTTACTCTAGACCAGGCCTTCTCTAATAGTGGGGCACTGAGCTAAATAAAACAATTAATAGAACAAAAAACCTGAAGATAAATATTAAGCAGAGTAAATAATGTTTATTGTGTCAATGCCTTTTTCCTACAAAGTTTGATGGGGACAGGAGCCCCAACAAGCCGCCCCTAAGGATATCAGTACAGCTGCTTGATAATTGTTTGACAAATGTGTTCAATTCTTTTCGCTTTCATGGGTTTTCATCCAGAAATACGAAATGATAAAAACAGAAGACATCCCTCATCTAGAGAACTCAAATTTTTCCACAAGGGTTGTAAAGGACATTGCCCAAAATATCCTGTCCTTCCTGAAGTCCAACTGTACTAAAGAGGGTCACACCTACTGGCTTTTCAAAGGTGAGAGGAAAATACTTTAACTAAATTGCTCGTAGTGTCCTCTGTGAGGGCTTCTGATTATTTACTGTCTCGTCTTGAATCCACAGCTAGTGGGAGTGACATTGTGAAGCTTTATGATCTCACCACTCTGTGTGAGGAGGCCGAAGAAGAGAAATATCAGAATCCCTTCACGCTTCCCGTTGCTGTTTTACTGTACAAGTGAGTATCTGCAATATTTTCTTTTTTTCTTCATTTTTTTTTTTTTAGTTATTTTCTAGATAGGAGCAGGTCTGTGGTGATACTTGGTTCATAATATGAAACAAAATTCAGGGTTTGTGATAGAGCATGTAAAGATGTTTGTTGAGATTTTTTCTCAAGCAGCCATGTGGAAATTCAATATGACTGACTGCCTTAGGAGTTGGGAAAATGAACTTCAGCGGCTGTACTTCAAACTCGATATCGAGACGCAGGAAAATATTTAATACTTGATACCATTTTCAATACCCTGGTGTTAAAAATAACTAATAATTAAAGCCATCAAAAATATTTTCATCAACATGGAAAACTCAATCTGAACATGGAACATGCTTTCTCAACAGAATCACAGATAGTATTTAAATAAGAGTAAAAAAATAAATGCAAAATTAATTACCCAAATATAACACAAATTGAAAATGTTTTAAGATTGTCTGAGGTATTATTCTTTTAATGTGAAAATAATCCAGAAAACTAAAATTAACAATGGTAAAAACATGCAAACAACACTTTTTTGAGGTAGTGCAAAAATAAGCTTCTTTTCTAAGGTTATGTAAACTGCAAAACCAAAACTGGGAGCAATGACAACATTTTTGGTTGTCTGTGGTAACACAACACACAAAACAAAATCACTTATAAAGGATGTTAGCCACAGCCAATGGTGCATAATAAAATAACCAAAAACAACTGAGCAGCAAGCTAAACATGGCTACCGCGACCTAGTAGCACGCTAGCCACCGCTAATCCCAACAATGCTCACCACCGGTCATGCTGCAATCAGTAATATGTTTAATATATTATTAACGGGAACTTAAATCTACTAAGCTGTGGGAATTTGTCATAAAAGCCAGGATGTCGGCCATATTTGGCCAAGTTTGTAATGCTGCTCGACTTCGCTGCCACCTTAAAAACACTGTTTGCTCACAGGATTGACAAGATCCTTGAGTTTCCCTCCTTTGTTTTCCTCGTATGCAAAATATATCCGAACAAGGCTTTGGCTGGTCTGGCCTTCCTGCAGCTGCTGGTCATAATGGTGGCAAATATATGTTCATAGGTGCAAAAGCAACAAGCTGGGTTGCTGTGAGGGCTCTCAGGCTGCCTGTTAGTATTGATGCCATGCCAAATACGTATATTTATCCGGATACAGCATATGAGTATCAATACCTTTTGGAGTATCAATATTTTTGACAACCCTATGCTGTACTGCAAATGTTAAATTTGTAAACGACATGTGAAGCTGAAATGATCTGTTGAAGTGATACACGGACAGTTAAACTAAGATTCTCTCCCTGCGTGTCTCTGGGATGCAGAGTGGCCAGCAACCTGATGCTGAAGGCAAGTCAAAACCGAAAGCACTACGGCAAAATCCGGACTCTGCTCTTAAACTGCGTCAAGCTTCTTGATCCGGAGAAGCATCCTCAGGTATGTGTGCGCGGATTCTATTTTCACATTTAGCTTTCAGAGCGAGCATCTGGACAGCACAGAAAGCGCAGGGGGAAATCACTCGACTTGGAGAGCAACAGCTTTGGCCCGGAGGAACCTGACCTCCTCTCTCAATTGCTTCTTTTTTGTGGTCGCTCCTCAGATTATTGCCTCGGCCTACTACATGCTGTCAGAGCTGTTCCAGCTCGACGAGCTGCCCGACGAAGACGGAGGGGAGTCGCTGCGGGCCGGTGGCTCCGAAGACAGCTACAGCGACGAAGACAGGGAGGAGGAGGAGGGCGAGGACGACGATCTGACAGAGGACGGCGAAGAGATGGGCTCCTACAGTAACTGCCCCAGGCCTCAGGATGATAGCAAAGCTGTGGCCGTGATCCGCTCTGTAGGGGAGCTGTCAGTGCCGGAGAAATACAAATCAACTCACCAAATCAGAGTGAGCAACAGCCCTTTATTGTTTTTCCCACCGATTTGGTTCATTGGGGTTTTCAAAACATAAAAAAATGTTTTTTATTTCCACAGCCAAGTTGTGCTTTTCCTGTTTCCCAAGACAAAGAGGAGCGATGCAGACATGTCCTGAGCTACGTACTGAAGGCACGTCTTTGCACGATGTCGATAGTCATAGGTTGTGTTCTCCAGTCCGGCTTTCACAGGAGAACTGAAATAGAGATGCAAATCTGTAACAAATGTTGTAATATCATCCACAGGGGTTGAAAGCAGTAGATAGCAGCATCAAGAAGGAGAGCGATCTACCTGCTGCAGACCCTAACACTCCCATCCCGTTAAAGTATGAGGACGGAGGTGCCAGCGGCGCTTCAGAGAGAGGCATCTCTCTTCTTCTTGAGAGAGGTGAGTCTGCTGTCCTTACTTCACAGCTGATGTTAAATGTGAAATGGATAAGACATTACGTTTACGGCGAACCCGTGGCTCTCCCGCACGTGCCCAGCAGGGTCAGGGCAGGTCGACCAGAAGCACCCGACGCGCTCGGGGATGATCCCGGGCTCCTGGCAGCATCGTATGAAGCTGGAGCTCTTCCTCAAAGCTTCCAAGGCGTACTACGTCCTGTCCGACGCCGCCACCAACCTGCTGAAGTACGGACGAGCCCTACGCTACATCAAGCTCTCCCTGCAGTGTTATGGTGGGAACTTTCATCCTTTTATATCGCCTTTTAACACCAAAGTATTCTTTTTTTGATTTTACAGGTGTTTAGCTTATCATATTTATTCAGTGAGTTAAATATTTAAATAGGATTAGAGACATGTGGGGGAAAAAAAACCTAACTAGAACTAACTTTTTTTACCATAATAAGAATTGATGCAGTTACTCAGGTTTCCTCATTGTTTCTCATTTTATCACTCCCTCCAGATGCTTACTGCTCTGTGAGTGAAACGCTGCACCCACACGTGCTGCACTTTCACAGCCAGTGCCTGTCGCTGTGTGGAGACATTCAGCTCATGCTGGCCCAGAACGCCAGCAACAGGGCAGCTTACCTGGAGGAGTACAGCTATCAGACCCGAGAGGACCAGGAAATCCTGCACAGTCTGCACCGAGAGAGCAGCTGCCAGGGTCAGTCTGAGAGAATTTAAGCTGAGCGACTCACTCAAAGCAAGCTTTGAAATGGATTTGAAGTTTCTGTCGTGATTTAAATTCGGGCTCATTCGGTCTTTTAATTCCCCTTCTTTTCTTTAGACTTCAGTATGGCGACAGATCTGGCCATGGATCCGGAGTACCAGCTGTTTGTCAGCTGTCGCTGCTACGAGGCGGCGCATGAACTGCTCATCTCTGAGCTCTTGAAAGACCAATCGTCCGATCAGCTGCCCCAGGTCCTCAAGCGGCTGGGGAATATCCGCAACGAGATGGGGGTCTATTACATGAACCAGGCAGCGGCCATGCAGACAGAAAAACAAGGTATGTCGTCAGAACTTGTGGATGATATTTATTTAACGTTGCGCGTTTATTTGTTTCGGCATTTGTGGGATTTTATCATTCCCCTGTTTATGTTCCTCTATGTTTTTCCAAAGAGCGAAAACGGCCCACATATTTGGCAAAACTTGTCGTCGTTTCTGTTTATAGGGAAAAAGTCTGTGTCGGCAGCAGAGCAGGACCTGTGGAAGAAGAGTTTTAGCTTCTTTGAGAAAGGAATGAAGGACTTTGAAACCATCAGGGACAGCACCAACACCGCCTTACTGCTGTGTAACACCGGCAGGCTCATGAGGATCTGTGCCCAGGCCCATTGTCCTGTCTCTGCCGACGAGAGCAGAGGGGAGTTCTCTCCCGAGGAGGCTCTTTACTACAACAAGGTCTAATGTCAAGCATTCCCAGCAGGAGTCTATCTCGAATAGTCTAAGTTTTTCCATTTATACTTTGTATTTCTTTTCTTTTTCACCTCAGGCCATAGATTATTACTTGCAAGCTTTGAGGGCGCTGGGCAGTAGAAAGAGCCACGCAGCTGTATGGGACAGTGTAAACTGGGAGCTGTCCACCACCTATTTCACCCTGGCTACGCTTCTGCAGGACTACGCACCGCTGTCCAGGAAGGCTCAGGAGCAGGTGAGTGTCCACGCACTCTGCCAAGCTGGTTTCCTAGCCTCGTGAGACCATCCTGATCTCGCGAGCTTTCAAGGTTTCACTCGCAGATCAGTCTGGCTACTTTCCGTTAAAGAAAATTTGGAGCCGTTCACCAAACGAACGTCCAATCAGCGTTGGCTTTGAGGCGGGTTGAGGTGTGACGCAACGGGAAGCGCGACAGTTCAGTCTAAAGAACATGGCGGCTTCAGCCGATGAAACTAGCGTTAGTGTGGCTATCGAGCAAGTTTTATCGGAATTACAGAGTATTTCTTTGCTGAGCTAACGAGCCTTTACCTGCAGCAGCAAGAGTAGCTTGGCTTGTGGTTGTGTTTTCTGATTGGTTTATTTGGCTCGTCTATCACCAACATAGGCCAATCAGCTAACCAGTATTTTCGCCCCTTCCCAAAATTACTTCAACGGAAGGTTTCCAGATGGATATGCGGAGCAAATCTATCTGGCGGAGTCAGGTAACTTGTTTCCTCCACCTTCCAGAAACTCTGGCAACATTAACAGGTGTACTTCCGTAAGTTAAGATTGCATCACAAGTTACTTTATTGCAGGTAATCCTATTTAAAAAGGTAAACTCACATAATATATAGAATAATTACCCACCAAAAAAAGGAATTTCAATACGGAGATGTCCCGCTGTGGTCGTGTTATGAGCGTCTTACAACCAACACTATCATGTGGAAGACTGCTGACTTGACACTTGTCAAATGGGTTCTGACACTCCAAGGAGGGAAAACCACAAAAAGTAATTGCTAAACAAGCTTGCTAGTTACTTGTGAAACATCTAAAAGTCAAGAATCTTTTATTGTCATGCCGTGTTACTGTGGTGACATTTTTTTTTTGTGAGACGGACACCGGCTTAGGATGCACACAAACAACATGTCCACAGGTGCAAACAACAGACATAAATATAGAGATTAACTCTATCAGTGGGCTGCGCTGGTCAACCACACTTAATGAGAAGCCCAAGCGTGCAAAACAGCCTTTAGGTCCTTCTAGGACTCATACCGAGTTCTGAAAGTCAGTACTTTTTTTTTTTAAATAGGATTTACTGTGTTGCGGGGGCTGTAATGTCTAAGCATATTAATGAAAAGGTGAGTGGAAGGAGAAAGTGTTGAAGGTAAAGGTGCACAATCAATGTGAACTGCTGCCTGAAAGGGATTGTGTAGCAGATTCAGAACCATTGAACCCGGGCTTGTTATTTCCTCAGTGGTCCAAACTGATTTTTTTTTTTTCTGTATCAAAGTTAGACCAAAGTCCTGTAATCTGGGGAAAGAGTCAAGAGGTGTGGAATCCAAGTTGTTAGAAGTCCGGTGTGAACTTTCCTTAGTCATGGGTGGGTTTGGGGCCCTGGGTTTCAACCAAGTTCAAAGTCAGAGTAGCTGTCTACTAGAGAGAGCACGTCATGCTTCCCTCTGATGCTAAGCTTTATAGTGCTGCCAGAGTATTAAGACTACCAAAACCTGATCTGATGACCGTGTTTGATTTGCCATCAAACAGGGATGACAAAAACCCAGAGAGAGCCCTAAACCATTCCCAGAAAAAAGTTAAGAGACAACAGACGTGAAAATGCAGACAAGCTAAATACGAGTTTCACTCTTTGAAATTAATTACTGAAATAATCCAGTTCAAATGATAGTAAATTATTTAGAGCAGAGGTCACCAACATGGTGGCCCCCAAGGACCACATGTGGTGCTGTCAGGTCCGTTCTAAAACTGGCACAAACCTCCAGTCAGCTGCATCTAAAATGTTATTTTGCTCTACTTTTGTAATCACATCTGCCTTTTTATAGATTTAAAAATGACAATATCTTTTAAAAAAAAAAAAAAAGCGCTGACTCTTCTAGTTCAAAGCTCAGTACAGGTAGCCCTTCATGTGACACAGTAGCTCCCAGTTTCAAAAAGGCTGGTGACCCCTGGTTTAGAGGCTACGTTCAGTGTAAAGCTGCCTTTAATGAAATTCCATTTCTTCCACTTGGAAACTTTCTGTCTGTGTTTCGCCAGATCGAACGGGAAGTGACGGACGCCATGATGAAGTCCTTAAAATACTGCGACCTGCAAACGGAGTCGGCCCGGCAGCCGCTGTACCAGTACAGAGCCGCCACCATCCACCACCGCTTGGCCTCCATGTACCACAGCTGCTTCCGCAACCAAGTAAGACACGCTTCCATTCACTGCTCTCCTCTGATTTTATTCATCTAAATAACTCCTTGTGACTCTTGCAGCAGTTTTGCAGGCGCTGTAAACGAAAGCCGTCTTCCTTTGGTTCTTGCAGCAGCTGCTTTTTTTTTTTTTTTTTTTGCTACCGTTTGCTGAGTTTCTGGCTGTGCTTGTGTCGCAGGTGGGGGACGAACACTTGAGGAAGCAACACCGCAGCCTGGCCGAGCTTCACTACAGCAAAGCTGTCTCTTTATTCCTCAGCCTCAAGGATGCTCCCTGTGAGCTGCTGCGCACTCTGCTGGAGAGGGTGGCGTTCACCGAGTTCACCATGGCAGGTGGGAAACCGTTCATCATAACGATGCTTAAGTTGCTGAACACTGCGGTGTTTTTTCTTCCCGAAGCTCCCTACAGTTATTCTGTGTTGTGTTGGTAAAGGTCAGAGCAGCAGCGTGGCTAAGCTGAAGAGCCTGGTAGGAGCCGTAGAGATCATGTCAGAGACTCGCCACGCTTTCCAGTTGATCCATAAGGAGCTGTTGGAGGAGCAGGCGGAGGTAAGTCAGAACTGTAAGCCTCTGTTTAGTCGCCCGCTCCGGCCAGAAGTTGTTGCTTACAGCAGTGCACCTTTTACTCCAGGCTGAACCATCTGCTGCTGAGTCAGCAGATTCTCCTGACAGGGCCGGTGGCTCCACCTCCGGTTTGGACCTCCAGGAAGTGTCGAAGTTAATCGGCGTGTTCGAGCCAAGTTTCTCCTTCCTGCTGTTTCAAGCGATCAAGCTGATGACGACAGCCAAACGGAAACCAAGGTGAGCGGCGGTCCGAAACCCCGGCCTGTGCCTTGCTCGCACCTTTCCCCCGCCCGCCTGCCCCCAGCCCCCCCTCACTGACCGGCTCGCCCCGTGTGTTTGTCTTGCAGCGGTAAAGACGAGGACGCGTTGAAAAACTACAAGGCCGTGTACTCCAAGCTGCTGCGCGCTAAGAAAGACGCGCCGCTCCTCAGTCGGGTCGAGCTTTACGTCGAGCTCCTGCAGCAGCTGAGCCCGAAAACAGGAAGTGACATCACAGGAGCAAATAAAGCGTAAAAAAAAATTATAAAAAACGAGGACCAGTTCAACAGCAGTGAACTCTGCATCCAGAGGTTGTGGGTACCACGATTAGATGCCTTTTCCACTCAGAATACACAGAGCAGGCACACTACGGTCTTAGGGAGAACAATCCCCCGACACGTCGTTACAGACAAAAGTTTTGCTGCCTTTAAGGAAAGGTTAGGAAAAAAAGCAATAAAAGAATGACTTTGCTGGGAATCTCGATTTGTGCAGTTCAGTAAGTTTCCTTGCTTTTTAGATTACGACATAAACTCTTAAGTTTTGCCTTCATGCAGAGGATGAAATTCAAATCACTTTAAAGCAAATAAGCTACGATTATAGAGGTGCATCTCAGTTTCAGTACCATCACCAACTTAATTTATTTCGTTATTTAAATGAAAAAAGTAAAGCTCTCCATAGCTTCGTTACACACAGCGGGATATATTTCGTGTATTTATTTCTGTTCATTTTGAACGGCTGATGGAACAAAATTGAGTTCTGTTTTTCAGAAAGTTAGATTTCATGACTTTTTTTTTTTTTTTTTTAATAAATAGCTTTCAGCCAACTGACAGGTATGTGCTCATCTGGTCTTGGCTCCTCCTTTATGAATTACTGCATTAATGCAGCGTGGCATGGTGGAGGTGACCTGCTGACCTGTTTTGTGAGCGTGTCTCTCAGCTTTTTTTTTTTAAATACCTTTGCTAAAGGGAGTTTAAGTTTGCTGGTCGATCACACACAGCGATGCCATTGTCATTCAAGCAGGTATCGGTACTTATGGCGGTGTGGGAGGGTGTCGGGTGCTTGCATAAGGAAGCACAGACTCCACACTAGACCAACCTCCCTGACTGTGGAAACTCCCACACTGGACCTCAAGAAACCTCCCTCTTCTTCACTGTGGCTGAAGACGAGCAGTGCAGCGGACGTCCTGGGTACGTCTGTGTGGTGGCGGCTCTTGAAGCATTTAATCCGATCACAGTCCGTGCCTTTTGAATCTACCACGAGCTCTTCAAGTGGCTTTGCTTCACAAATCTTCTCAAATATGCAGCTGTCAATGTTTCTTGTGCACTTTTATTTTTTCCTTCCACAAAGTTTTCCAGTAGTAATCTTGGGTACGGCACTCTAGCAACCTCTCTTAGTGATGACGTTTTGTGGCTATTGTGGAGGATGATGAGCATTTTCGGTTGGACGGCTGTTAAGTCTGCAGTGTGAGTTTGACCATAGCATATCTTAATTTTCTGTGGGGGAAAAAGGATTTTCCCAGTCTGTAAGTTATACACATCAAAATTAACAGTAGTGAGCTTTTAAATGTATCGCTCTGGGTGTAATCTGTCTGCTTTATTGTGTAAGATTCACTTTTTGAATTGAAATGATAGGGTATTGTCATTAATGGAGATGCATCTGCAATAACGAAAAAACTAATTAACCTGTAGAGCCGTTCTGTCTACTGTCGCATCTACAGATGTAGATGTTTTCCAATCATTGTTAAAGCTGAAGAAAAATTCTTCTTATATTTTCATATGAAGAAAAATACCCTCATGTTTTTACTGTTTGGATGGTGTTGTGAGATGTGGTGTTTTTTTTTTTTTTTTTCTTTTTTTCTTATGCCACCAAAAAACTGGAGGCTTTTGATTAAGATTGAAATGCAGTGAGTTTTTCCTCATACAGTGAGTGTTAGGGTAGCCATTTAAAAGTCCATCCAAGGGCTTCTTGTATTCTCCCCCCCGCCGCAGCGTTCTGCGGTCAAACGGTTCCACCATGGTGATGCTCAACAAAGCCGGCTAGGCTGTCCGTCTCGCTTTGCAGTACAGCCCTCTGCTCTTGCCTGTTTGTCGGCCTTTTGACTAGGCTTTCTGAAAAGCATTTAAGAGATCCGTTTTTCACAGCTTAATAATTTCTAATAACAAACACAACCTCAGGCATTGCTGTTTTTTTTTTTTTTTCTTTTTAAAGGGACAGAGACAATATTTGTCCATATTTATTTTAATACCTGCATCTTGGCGATGGCTTCTATGTTTGCATCACCGCTTTTGGCGTGTGCCTTTTTTGTAAAGAATTGTACATTAAAACAATATTGAAATCCATTACCTATAAAGGGTTCCCATTGGCAGGATTGAGTATGACTCCACCAAGAACCAGCCTTATAGAAAGTTCTAACTTTCCAGCAAAGAAAAACAAAAAGTAACACTTTCGAACTAGATAAATGAATTATCGCAGGTTCTGATTCATTTCAGGTTGTGTTTTTTTCTCTTTTTTTTTTTTTGGTCTTCAAAAATGCTGTGAATAAAGCGTGTCGAATTTTAGCCAAGCGACAATATCTGCTTTAGAAACTGTGCAATAGTTGAGCAACATTCAATGCAAGAATCAAACAGCTGCTGTGTCACCAATGCTGTATGTATGTATGAAGGTGAATCTATATTTGTTCTGCATGGTTTAACAGAAGTAAAGATCTTTTTATTTCTAATATGCTGAGTTTCTTCACGGGTCTGTGTGGTTTATGAAACTGCGAACTTTGCTGCATGGAGCGAGACCGTATTTGTAAGGTATGTTTCTTGTGTATTTGGGGAATGGGTATTTCAGTCTTTAAATAGCTGCACGGACTAAAAAAAAAAGTAAAGATTTAAGATTTTCAAGGTAACATCATGTTCTCACAAAGTCAGCGGGTGTCCTTGCAGATCAGTTTTGTAGCTGAAGAGAGGACATGGTCTGTTCGCTGTGGCGCCGGTCGTACTCCGTGACCCCGCTGTCATTAGAGTGGGTCCACGGCAGATGGAGCTGCAGGCGTGTCCAAACTGCTCATGCAGCTCATTAATCAGGCTTGACCCTCTCTGCTGCAGGGTGTAGTTGGAGAGCAAATGCAGAAACAAAGTAAAAAAAAAAAGGAGAAGAAAAAGGTTCAAGCAAAACGCTACTTTTGCTTTTTAAACTATTGAGAAAATAAACAGAAAGGAGATAAACATGTTGATGAGAAGTGTATATACCCTCGTGGGCGTGAATGCAATCATTTTTAGTCTTTTAAATTTGAGCTGCTCTATTTTCATTATGGGTTAATTGGTAAAGAAAATTATTTGTGTGCACAGATTTGATTTCATTGTGGGGTTTCTTTAATCCAATCGGTTGAAATCATGCATGCAAGTTTAAAAGTATGCATGCAGCACAACTAATATCTTGATAGATCTCTTTCAGTAAGCTTTAAACAAACTTCACGCATTTTGTGGCTGTAATTCTAGCAGGATATATTACCGTTGTTTTTATTTAAAATAAGATATCAGTCTGTTGGTTTCAGAACTTGCTTTTGAGCGTCCTTCATATATTTATGATTGTGTTTGGAATCATTGTGCAATTTTAATCGTTTGACCTTAAATAAAGGAGCAAGCCTGTCTTAAACTGGGAGTTTCTGTAACACCAGTCACTGTCCAGTGAAATCAGTCAATAAGGGGGGTGCCAACTTTGAAACAAGCCCATGATGCACATGTAAAACAGCATTGACCTCAGCTGAATTCTGCAGCCTCCCACATGGACTGTGGAGACGTTTTACCTTCACACGGGGCCACGATTATGATCCAATGATTGTTTGTTATGAAGAATCAGGGTGAGGCCCTTTAAAGCTAAACACGTGGAACCACTGTATCAAGCATGGTGTTTTCAGCATCAACCTGGGGACTGTTTCACTGCCTGTGGTCCAGGTGGATCGGTTAAAGATGATGGAGGGCTACCTCTGAATTCATCCCCTAAAGAAACAGCTAGGTGGTTAGAACATGGATAGAATATGGTTTGCCAACAGGACAATGATCTCCAACTTACCCCAAAACTGTTTAAGAATGAATACTTCTAAGACTCCAAGCTTAGCTCCAGAATAAAACAGCCCTACACCATAATCCCCCTCTGCACCATAATCCCCTTATAGCACATGACACAATGCAGTCTGGCAAGTTCTCCAAGCAACCTCTAAACCCAGTCTCATCTACCGGGTTGTCAGACAGAGGCATAATTCATCATACCAGAGAACATGTCTCCACAGCTCTAGGGTCCAGCGACAATGGGTTTCACACCCCTTCATAAGCTACGAAAACTCATTCCACAAAATCTCTCTTTGCACGGTTCTTGAGTTCTCTCACAAATGTCTGTGGACTCTGTCTGGATGCCGACCTGCAGGAGTTTAGACACCTGTGGCCATAGAAGCGATCGGGACACCTGAATTGAATGATCTGGATGGGTAACCCAACACATTAGACAATAGTGTATACATTTGAGCCTGCGTATACTTTTAACACCGAATAAATTCAAACTTGTGCATCATTTTCTCATTTGTAATAATTAAACATGTTAACAGTTAGCTAGATCTGTGTAAATATCTCACCCGCCCTGTGAGTAATTCTGAAAACAAAAAGCTTGAAAATGTATGTTAAATATTTTTATTTTTATATTAGTGCACAGTATATTACTATTTAAAATAAAATCAGAACACTGATTAAAAAAAAAAAAAACACAAGGGTCACAGACAGAGGAATGTGAACGCTAGAAATGAAGAAAAAAAAAGGAGGATATTGATTGTGACCACAGCTCAACTGTCCTGGTGACGTAAACGCTGTAAATGAAGAGCAGCCAGGCCTGCAGTGTGATTAAACATGGCTGACGGCAGCGGCTCGGTCAGTCACTGTACGACGCAGCGATCGGGCGTCTGGTCTTCCTGGGGCTCCTCGCGCGATGGCCGTTTGCTCTCGCTGCTCTGAGACGCTCCGTGGTTCAGAACGTTCTGCAGGATGTCTTTGCTCTCGCTAGACGGCAAGTTGTAGAAAAAGTACTGTGGTGTCATTTGAACGATCCTGCGAACAAGGAGAACAATGTTGATGGCTCGAAGTGATTTCCGAGTTATTTTGATTGGCGAACATTTTCAGCCCGTCTTTGAAGACACGAGACACCTCTCGGTCTCTGAGCTCAAAGCGACGTCCTCGGATCGTGAAACGTAGAGGGGCATCACACAGTCGACAAAGCCTTACATTTCTACATTAAGCTGCTGTTCGGCATGTGGATCTGTGCAATGCGTAATCCTCTCTCCAACCAGTAGATACTAAAGAGCCGGATTGTAATTCCTCGCTCTGCAGCCAGCATGACTAGTCTCACCCGAACTGAGGCTTTAAATATGGTTCAAAAGGGTAAGGGGAATGTGTCTGTCTGATTAGGTCTGAGCCTCTTCAAAAGCCAAGCTACCGCAGGGTTTCTGCAGAGAGCTTTCAAGCAGTAAGAGAGGCCGCAGCTTGACTCGTGAATCTGCTACGTAGCACAGTTTTGAAAAAACTCGAGTGCATGAATAAAACTGCCCGAGGACGGAAAAGTTAGCAAGACTTACTCCTCTGGCGTTATGTGGGTAACGGTGCGGAGGCAGTTGTCCTCCGAGAACGTGTGCTCGTGGAAGAGGACCCACTCCGGCAGGCCCAGCTTGGGGCTCTTGGCTCCATATCCAGAGAGAGGGTAGATCTGTGCCACATGCTTATGAGTCAGAATAAAATAGTTCCCTGATCCATCTACATCCCGAGCCACCTGAGGGGGAATCAGAACCAAAGAAAGAGTCGCTGCGTTAGGAAAGCTTTATGAAACGATAGAGACGGGGAGAGAAAACACCATGCTCTGAGTTTTTTCCTTCAGCGGTAAACAAATAGAGGGTAAATCTGACAAGTCGACAAGAAAACTGCAAATCCTCAAGTTGGCAATACAGTGCCAAGATATCTGGGTAAAAACAAAGACAGTTTTATATGTGGATTTAATTTGTTAAGGGACTAATGGTCTCCCAAGAAACCCAGGCCAATGTGAAAACAGAATTGCCTTCCCATTGTTAAATCATGAAGTAATTCTGATAAAAAAAATAATTTTGGTTCAGTTTCACCAGCCAAAGAGTCTGAGAACACAAACTTAAATGACCTTAAAAAGCAATCTATAAGGGGGAAAGTACCTTTTCACTGGACATTGCCTACAGCCAAGTCTCAAAATCTACGTAGAAGAAAATCTATCTTTTTCTGTGTCACTTTATTGTTCATCAAGATTTTTTTTTTAAAAATCTTCCATCAAACCAGAAACACCAGACTGTTGTTCCTTTAGGCCAGACATATAAAGGTCAGTGTAACTGCGAATACGTGTAGATTACAAACGTGGCTGTGTTCAGTTTGCAGCATCAATAGCATCCATATCTGACCTGCATGAAGAAGCCTGCAAGCAGGGCTCTCTTGATGTTGACCGTGTTGCCTCGGGAGCCAAAGGCAGGCGCTGAGATGGGCAGCTCGATTCTCTTCAGAGTGTCTGTGAGCTCAGTTCGAAGAGCATCGGCCGTCAGGAGGGCAGCGTGGTTGAAATAGAAGTCCTGACACCACTTCTCCTCGTTACAGTCTTGACGAAACAGAAAAGGGAGGCGGGGAGGAGAGATTCAGAGAGTAAAATTGATAAGGGTGACCAATGGAAGTATTCTTTTTTTTCTGAACTGACAAGCATCCCGTTGACTCTGTTTGAAAGCCTTGAAGATGTTGATGAGGGTGAAGTGGTCTCCCTCTGGGTGTTGGAACTTCATGTGGCACTGGGCCGCCTTTGGCTTCAGCTCCACGGGGGGAACCACAAAGCAAGATGGCGCTAAAAACGATATCACAAGATAATGTTTAGAACATACACAGAAATGCAGACAGTGCCTCGCAAAAGTACTCCAACAGCTTAAGCTTCAAATGTTGTCATATTTTAGCTTCAAACATCGGTGGATTGTACTGGGATTTTGTGTGACACAAAGTAGTGCATAGCTGTGAAGCGGAATTAAAATGAAACGTGGTTCTCATGTTTAGTAGAAACTTGAGAAATGTTGCAGACATGTATCTGACATATGCAGGTCAGTGATTTGTGGAACCAGCTCTTGCTACAATTACAGCGGCAGATCTTTTTGGGGTATGTCTGGACCAGCTTTGCTCATCTAGAGACTGACATCTTCCTTGCCAAATTGCTCAAGCTCAGTCTGATTGGATGACGAGCGTCCGAGAACAATAATTTCAATTCACGCCAAATACAGAGTCCTCAATAGGGTTCAGGTCTGGACTTTGACTGGGCCCTTCTAACACATCGGTATAAACCATCCCGCTGTTACTCTGGCTGTATGCTTAAATCAATGTCCTGCTATGAGGTGAACCTCTGTCCCAGTTTTAATTATTTTACAGCCTCTAAACATCGATAATTTATAGTTTATCGATAATTAAAGTATTTAGCTCCATTCAAGTTCTCATTAGCCACAACCAGCTTCCCTGGCCCACCTGAAGAAAGGCAGTCCCACAGCGTAATGCTGCTGCCACCACGTTCCAACTGTGATCGTATCTGACCAGAACAGCTTCTTTCGTATATTAACGTTGCCCCATTGTGGCAAACTTACAAACCGTCGTCTCATGGAGAGATTGTTCCTACATCTGCAGCTGCTCCAGATGTACCGTGGGTCTCACAGCTGATAGACTTATTACCACTCTCCATGGCTGTCAGTTTAGGCGGACAACAAGGTCCTGGTGGGTTTTTACTTGAGCCGTACTGTTTCCAGTTTCAGATGATGGGCTGAACTCTGTTCTGTGAGATGTTCAAAGCTTGGCATCATTGTTTCATTTCCTGACCCCGTTTTAAACTCATCCACAGTATTAGAGTGTGTTCATTGGTCTTCATGAGGCTTTCTGTTCTCTAATATTCACAAAACAGCTAGAGTTATACCGGAGATTAAATAAAACACAGGTTGACTCGCTTTACTAACAAAGTGACTTTCTTAACATAGTTGGTTGCACAGAATTTCATTTTAGGGGTTTACAGTAAAGAGGGATGAATAAAAAATGCACATACCTCATGAAATCCCAGTAAAATATACATAAATGTATCCTTATAATGTAACAATAACTGAGAAATATTCTTTTATATTGGTATTTAATGCCAAATATCACCTGCTAGCATGGCAGCGATGATGACCACTTCGCTGACGCAGTCAAACTCACAGGAAGCCAGCACAGTCTTGGCCATCTGAGGCTCCAGCGGGAACTCAGACATGATGATGCCCATCTCAGACAGGTTCCCGTCGTTATCCAGAGCTGCTAGGTAGTCCAGCTCCTCCAAGGCCTGCATCAGACCTCCAGGGTCTGGAAGGAGAGGTTTCAATGACCGCCTTTGTTCAAGTAACAGCAGGATGATTATTTAGCTGCAGAATTCTGACATGAGCCAAGAAAAGCAGATTTATATCTGTGTTTAAACTGGGTGATTATTAATTCCACATAAATCTACATTAACTACCCAAAGTGCAGCACCCTGCTGGGAAGGCTCGGAGCAAACGGGGAGCAGCAGATTACAAACGTTTAATCCTCGCAAACATCTGCCTTACACTGTGATGCAGAATAAAAACTGGTTCATGCTGCGAATAATTTTTTTTTTCTCGATTCGAATAAGAAAACCGACACAAGAGGGAAAGAAATGCTGCGTGTTATCGTCTGCTCACCCTCGCTCCAGCTCAGCCATGCCTGTGCTCTAATCACCTAATGGGGTGTGTGGGTGTACGTGTGCTTTGTGGTTTGTTTTTGTGTATAAATCCGCGAGAACAAAAGCACACAGATGGAGGTCAGCTCTGAAAGGATGCTTGCAGAACAGGAGCTGTCGGTTCAGCTCAAGCATGGCTCACTGCCTTTTAATAATAAAAAAAAAGAGTCCCTGTCTGTTGGAGCAAACAGAGAACAAAACTGGACCAAAAGATTCTGGCATCCTACAAAAAGTGAATTTTAGGGACAAACACATACTCTTTTCTTGCTGCCAAAGCCCCATAATGTACCTTCTAGTACTTTTTAAATCTGATTAAAACATAAACCTTACCTGGCCTGTCGATAAAGTCACAGTGACCCAGCCCCGCAATCTCCATCCTCTTTAGGAAGAGCACGGTGGAGGTGATGTCAGACTCCACTATACGGGGACGGATCTCTGCAGGAAGCTGTCTCTCTTTAGGATAAAGGCGAAAACACTTTCCTGAAGGACATAAAGGTATTGTACAGATAATCACAGCTAAAGATTTACATTCACAGGCCACTTTCATGCGCAAACATGTTCAATTCCCCAACAGCATTTTACAGAGAATGGTCTGAAAATTGTCTGAACCAAATCTTGAAGCAAATGAGCTACAGCAGCAGAAGACCACAGCGGGTCAGCTAAGAACAGGAAAAGGGCAACAGTTCACACAGGCTTAGGTAAAATGGACAATAACAGATCAGACAAACACATTGATAGGACTGGCTGTCCATTTAGACAGTAGAGTCAGAATTAGGTGTAAAAAACATAAAAGCTTAGATCAGTCCAGCATTGTCTGAATGAACCCGGTTGCTGGTGCTGGTGTAATGGTATGGGTGATATGCTCTTGATAAAGTTAGGGCACCTTAGCAATAGCTTAGCATCATTTAATCCATTTTTGCTCTAAACTGTTTCCAGTTATAAACAACAACAAAAAAGCTTTTTTAATGTGAAAATGGCAGATACAATAGATAACACATTTGTGTCTTTGCAATATAACTCAGAAACATTAGGCATAATTAACCCTCCTCTGACCGCCGGACATGCAAAGTGATTCCAACACAGTATGTGTGGAATATGCAACAACAGGTATTAGAGGTATACAGAGGCCACCTTGGATGCAGGGTGGCTTGAGGAGAATTTGCAAGCTGTTACATTGCTACAAAGCAACAACATATGCATGATCTGATGATGAAATGGCAGCCTGTTGCAAAGCTTAAATTATGTAATACTGTTTTTTCTTAACTTGACAATCTCCAATTGCCTACACAGTCACCAGATCCAACAAAGCACCTTGGGGTGTGGTTACATGGGAGATTTGATTAATGGGTGTGCTGTTGATAAATCTGCAGCAGCTGCATGATGCTGTCATTTCAATACGGACCAAAGTCTCTGATCAACGTTTCTGCGGCATGGTTTAATCTATATACCGTCAAAAATTGTAGCAGGTGCTGAAGGCAAAACGGGGTCTTACCAGCAAGTCGAACCTAAGAAAAGACTGGCGAAGGTCTTTCTGAAGTTTAAAGTTGCAGAATTAAGTGCTCACCTGTTGGACCAGCCAGCTGTTTGCGGCACTCGCTTTGACCTGAGCTGATTGGCTGAATGATGACAGAGTTTGTTCTGATCCTGGGGTTGTAAACCTGCGACATAATGAGATGGAGAGTAACAGAGGCCCAGAATTTTATATATATATATATATATATATATATATATATATATATATATATATATATATATATATATATATATATATATATATATATATATATATATATATATATTGAAAAAATTAATAGACTTCAATGGCAGCGTTGATATACACACATACAATAATATGCCACTATGGAGATTGCAGGTAATCATGGAATATCTACATGGGGTTTTAACTTTGTAAAATACTAATTTCCTGCTTCTTCTAAGCATCTTTTGTGCTCAGAAGCACAAAAGGTGTAAGATGCTTCTACAAAGGTACAGTACCTATATTCTCTGAGACTTGTCAGCTTTCACTTTAGATATAAGCAGATGACAGAAAGTCGTAAATGCTGTTTGTAATGTTAACTACTAATTTGCAATCTTTTTGCCTTGTTTTGAAATAATGATGCAATACTGTTTATCTATAAAGCTATGTAACAACAACTGTGCCTAAAACCTGGATGATATAAATGGATTTGTGGATTTTCAGGGATGCAGAAAGAGACAATTCTGTAACATTAGAAGTTTTATTTTTTTAAATCAATGTTTTGTTTTATAATAAATCATGTAATATTAGGACTGTACAATGTTAAATGTATTCAGAAAGCTGAACAATTGACATTGTTGTCATCTTAACATTTAGTTGTTAAAAAGTAAATCATTATCAGCTAAAATATGTTCTGGCAGGTCAGAGTTTTATTTAATTGTTGGTTGAAAGTTAGCCAGAAAATGGATGGATAATCACACAAGCACAAGAATGTCAAAACTTACGAATCTTTTTTCCAGCCCAGCATCAATAACAAAGTTAATCGAGGTGACGGCCCAGAAGAAGTCCTCATTTGGGCTGCGAGTGAGGAATACCCTTCTTGTCTGGCCCGTCTCCTCCTCCCCGCGGACTGGTAGACTCCCAGATTGACCAGGATGCACAGCTATCGGCAGAAGCTCACCCAGATCAGGTGGTAAGCCACGTTTTTTGTGACACAGGATGTCATGGGCCAGACCTATTTCCTGATATGGGACAAGCATAGAGGTTGTTAAGTGACAAAAATCTTCATTTCAGACTTAGGATTTCAGGTTTGGTCCAGAGCTGCGTCTTACCTGCTCAGTTACCAGAAACACAACGACATCCCCCTGCTCCTGGGAGCGATGGATCTCCATGACGAGACAGAGAGCAGACCAGAAGTAATTGTCACTGGTGCTGCTGTACGCCACCTCCTCGACCTCTGGGGCCTCCAGATGGATGCCTGGCAGCGCAGACCCAGTGAAGAGGGTCAGCTGCTTGGGGCTTGGTTGGGTAGCTGATAGAACGACCACACGGAGCTCCGGCCTCTGCAGGGCGACCTCCTTCAGAAGACCCAGAACCACATCGGTGGCCACCGTCCTCTGGTGGGCCTGGTCTACGATCACCACGCCATAGCGCTCCAGCAAGGGGTCAGACATCATTTCCCTCAGCAGCATATCATCTGTGCAGTACCTGAGGCAGAATGGAAGAAATTAACTTTGGTTTCATCCTGTATTTAAGTTTGTTGTAGCAGTTTTCAAGGACAGCTACAGTCAGAGGTTTGCATTTGCACCTCACAGGGCATGAACTCAAAAAGTATTTGAGGCATTGGGACATGTTTTTTTTATCTAGTTTGGAATGGTGATTGAACAGACAACTTCAATTAATTTTGTTAAATAGAATTGCGTTCACAAGTTTCTTGTGAGTTTTCTCTAATTTACGCAGGAGTTTTAATCATAAATACTTGCTCAACAATAAGAAAATTGGCAAATTATACCTCTACAGCGGTTATTGTAACTATCACTACACTTCACTAAACAGTGGTTGCTGGTGATAAAAAAAAGCATGCTGTCACACGAGATGTCAGAAGTTACAACGCAACCATAAAGTCTACTTGAGCGTAAATCAAATTTCTCTGGGTGATTTTATCACTCTTTTGAAAAAATCTTGTAACAATGTCAGAAAGTTCTTGATTTTTTGCTTAATTATTTTGTATTTTGTGATACTACATTTTAGTAAGTCTTGTATTGTTCCACACAAGTTTTTAAACATGTGCTGACAGGTCTCTCTTGTAAATGAGAACGTGTAAATAGTTAATAGCTTGTACTTTAAATAGCGCTTTAACTAGTCCGATGACCCTGCAGCGCTTTACGCTACAGTCATTCACCCATTCACGGTGGTGAGCTATGTTAGTAGCCACAGCTGCCCTGGGGCAGACTGACAGATGCAAATTGCCTCTGACCACTGTCAGCAGGTAATTCGGGTGTATTGCTCAAGGACACAACAACTGAGACAATCAGAGCAGGGGAACAAACCGACAACCTGAAATTGCGGGACAAATTGAAAGACAAACTCCCTAACTCCAGTGCCACTGTTACTCTCGTGTCTCGTGTCTCAGTTCGGATGTTTAATTTGGATCATCACACTACATGTTCAACTGGGCCCAAGTTTCAACAAGCTAGCAATTGATCTTGTTGGAAGTGGAAGAAGTTTTTAGGTTGTCTTCCTTTATTATACAATTTGATTTGTACAAAGCCATAGTATAACTGACAGCACAGCATCCCCACAGCATGATGCAGCCTCCAACATACTAGACGCTTAGTTCAATGTTCTTAGTTAAAAAGTTTCACCTTTATACTTACAAACATACTTCTTGTTTCTCACGTGGAATGGCTGAATCCTTGTCTCATCTATCCCTAAAACTATTTTTACAAAAAAATTTTACTTAAAAAAAAAATGATCAGGGCATTCCAGTCTGGACAGTCAGATTGTTAAAACATTTACGGAATTTGTATTTTTTACAGGGTAAAAATCACAGACAGGAACACAGATTAAAACTAATACTGGAAATGATAAAGCAGGCTGACATTAGCCTCATAGATTCTTATAGACATTAGCTACGCAACAAATGTGTGGACTGGGTCCACAATTTAAATCAATGCATTTCAGTCAAGAAAAGTGGTCAAATATCCAACCCTAATTATACCAAAAGCTTGTCGGAGGCAACTTGCGAAAGGACTTTTAACCAAATATTCTTTTACCATGAGGAGTGCAAGAACACTTCTGATTGGCCGTGTAGTTTAAAACCCTTTTCAGGTTGACAATCTTACTTGCTACTGCTCACATATAAATGGCCTCCTAATACGAGAGATTTCAGCAACATTTCAGGCTTACTCGTGGTATTTAATTAGACTTAGAAACTGACTTTTATTACACTTTTACTTTCCTACTGCTTGTTTATCTAATCACTCCCCACCCCCCCACAGTGCTGAGTTCCTTTGTCCCCCAGCTAACTTATGAGGCCTCCACATGGTGAGTGTGACATATGGGTCGACAGGGAGCCGGGCAGCTGTGACGCAGCCCATGAAAAGGGTCCCTGCAGCCTTTTGTTCTCCACTCGCCTGAGATTTAATGAAAAGGCGGGTTGATTTAGCAGTGTGTGTCATGACCGTGCATTTTCTCAAGCACCGCCGTTTCACACCTGAGGAAAGTTTCGCTGGTGCAGCAGGTTTCCAGCGGGATGGTGTACCCGACTTCATGGCCGATGTTGATGTCCATCTCATCGGCCACTCTCAGAGCGAGATCCACTGCTTGCTGTGGATGAATCTGGGTGCACACCACCATGCCGTGCCGGAACTGGACCGAGAGGCAGAATTCAGCACACCACTGAGGAATCTGTCGCAAACAACAAGTGAGATAAGTTATATCCTTAAATTTAGCAGAAAATGAGACAGTTTTCAATAAGACAAAATGTTTCAGTTTGTTTAATCATTGAGAACACCTATAATTATTTCCCATACAAGAGATATAGAATCTAAAATAACCCAAAATTACTCACTTGAGAGCTTCTTCCAGTTTTGGCAAAGCCACTGAGAACCACAAACTGTCCTTTGGTCAAAGAATCCATAAATTCCCCCTTTGCTCTCCACACTGGCAGCTCTTTCCTTTCTTTCAACAGTTTGTAAAACCTTGACGAGTAGGGGAGTCCATCAAACTGATTAAGCTCCAGGATATCATCATATTCTTTGTCTCCTTGACTCAACGCTTCGGAATCTGAACAACAGGGGGACTTCCCCTCGAAGCAGTCCTCTCCACTCAAACTCATGATGTCTGGCTCCATCGCAGATGAACTTCCAGTCTTCCTGACCTCCACCTCATATCTGCGTCTGTGCAGATTGAGTTTGGAGAGCTCTGGCTTTCAGGACCCTGCTAGACAGCAACGGAGAGACCGCATCTGCAAGTGAAGCCAAGTGAAAGGCTCAGTGGGAGCCCAGCCCTGCGTTGTCATGTGGCCGTTAATCCCAGAAGTGGTGCGGTCATCAGCAAATGACACACACACACACACACACACACACACACACACACACACACACACACACACACACACACACACACACACACACACACATTTGAGCAGAGCGGCAGAGCCTCTGGGGGTCTGGTGTTTACAATGAACACTATAACAACATCCACCACAGTCTGCCATTAGTGCAAAAACATATTTAGCTTAAATATGCTGACCTTTAGAAATCTGTTTGCTCACTAACGAGAGTCTGTGTCAAAAAGTCAAAAGATTTTCCCTGATCTGTTTTTATTTTTTACACTTTCACACTTCTGCAAAAGTGTGTGCACTGTGTGAAATTGTTGCGAAAATAGTTTTTCTTCCAAATATTGCAAATAAATTAGTAATATTTTAAATCAATATAAACATTCTGCTCAACATATTTATTTTAACATTAAAAATCCAACATAGAAAGTGCTTTGTGTATTTTTGTTTTTACCTTCGTGAACTTTATGTACAACAAAGATTGTAGTTTTTAGATTCTGCTTCTTTAGACAGGGCTACATTAAGGCAAAGCAAATGATAAGTATCGGTACATCCTAGTAAATGATAACCTTTCCTGCAAGCTGAATTCTCGCGTTATTTGTGCATTCACAAACACAAAAATCCATCTCAATCGTTCGAACCCGAACCGTTTTTGGTTTGGGCTAATCACGTTGCAGTATTACGGTTTAAGGCGGGACATACAGCTGTAATGAAAGCAAGAGCTGCTGAGCCCACAGGTGAACCAACGTAAACATGGCAGCGCAGGAGAACGCACACCTAGCTGCTGCTATCACATCTGTTTTGTTAGAATGCACAATTTCTTCTTTGATAGAAGAATTTCATTTGATACTGTGAGTGGCTAAAACCAACCTTTGGTAGGCGGGCACTAGGTGTCGCTTTGCCCAATCAGCGCGTAAAGTTCTGCTTAATCTCCCTCCTTTCCCCAAAACGATTTGATGGTTGCAGACCCAGCTTCAAAATGTGCAGAACGGAGAGTGTTACACATTATCAATCTGGCTTGCCAGACTGCTATTAAATGAGACTGCTATCAAAATGTCACTGTTTAGTTTATTGATTCAATTCAAAACTGTTTTACACACCAGTTGAGATAATTCAAATGATTATTTCTGCTAATTTTGACAATTATGACTTACGGTAGAAAGGGACATATCCTGCTTTTCATTTCTTTCTTTTCACACTGAAATCCTTCAGTTGTGGTCCAAATAAAGTAGAACAACAATGCTTTGGTTTTAATTCATCATTAATTTACCCCCACATTCCTCTCTTCCCTCATCGGGGCAGATGTGTGTTTCCCTATCCTCACCACCTGGGGCCTGTTGGTGAGGAAGTCACTGATTCAGGAGCAGAGAGATGTGGATAATCCCAGGCTGTGGAGCTTTAAGGCCAGCATGTCTGGGAGCACTGTGTTGAAGGCTGAGCTGAAGTCAACCAATAGCATCCCAACATCATCGTTTGGATGCTGCAGATGAGTCAGAGCTGTGTGAAGTGCTACCGAGACAGCATCCTCTTTAGAGTTATTCTCCCTGTAGGCGAACTGCAGGCTGTCCAAACCAACAAGGATGGCGTCCTTGATGTATTTCAGGAGGATTCTCTTAAAGCACTTCAGGTTGACGGGGTCAGAGCAACAGGATGGTAGTCAATGAGGCAGGAGATAGTTTGTTTTTTGGGAATGGGCATAAGGATGGAGGACTTCAGGCAGGTGGGGACCATGGAGAGCTGCAGTGAAACTCAAGTTCTGACCCCTGCTAGTTGCTCAGCACATGATTTTAGAGCTCAACAGGACACCACGTCTGGACTTGCAGCCCAAGGAGCTGATGCTGCACTTCTAAGGAAGATGTTCAGACATTCTGCTGCTTAGAGATTTGAAGGGTGCAAATAAGCTGTTTAAGGTTTTCAGGAGAGCTGGATTGATGCTGAGCTGCTGGTCGCAGTGCTTATAGTCAGTGATGGTCCTGATGCCTCTCCACCCCATTCGTAGTATTGTGGTGGACGGCATAATGAACAACCGATGACTTATCCCCTTGTAGCTTTGGCATCCTTCAACTTGAACAACAAAATTGTTCTGAGAAATAAAAATAGCTGATTTGCAAGACTGTTAAAATGGAAGTCCATGACCTTATTCAGCAGCTCCACAGCAAATACTGTAGCGTAATTGTTAAAAAAAATAGAAAAATAAAAAAATGAACAGCTTAAAATATATCCCCCAAAACACACAGCAAAATGTATTAAATGCTAAAAAAACTGGATTCTGAATGATCCCTTTAAGGAAAACTCAGTATTCACTTTATGATGAAATATAGCCTGTATAAAAAAATTATCCAGAAATGTTATTTGGCCTACAAAATCATGGAAGAGACTACTTCCTGGCAAGTTTTCTAGCAGACAAACACTGACAGGTCAATTACTGATCAGTTCAACCTGTGCTGCAGGCCTTAAGAGAAAGTGGCTGACAAAACAATTTTTCTATATCATTTCAAGGTATCAGAGTCTGCAGACAGAGTGGAGGGGCACATGGTCGTTGTTTAAGGCCCAGAGAGAAGTTTTTATAGTCCGTGGTAACTTTAAAGCGGTCTACCAGGTATCTTTAAAGCATTCTCATGCCTCCCTCTGCTGACAAGCCTTATGGGGATTTCTGTTTTAGAAATCCCCATAAGGCTTCCTTAGAAGCCTTTCCATCTTCCTTAGAAGTCCAGCATCAGCTCCTTGGGCTGCAAGTCCAGACGTGGTGTCCTGCCCATACTGCCAAAAGTACCATTACCTGGGTTAAAGACCATGCTGTCACTGTTTTAGACTGACAAATTGGTCTGATCTAAACCTCATAGAGAATCTCTAGAGTTATGTAGAAGATGCGAGCCACCAGACCCAAAAATGCAGATGAGCTGAAGGATGGGCTTCAATAACACCTCACCAGCGCCACATGCTGATAACCTCCATGCCACATCGTAGTGATGCGCTAATTCATGCAGAAGCCCAGATCAAATACTGGGTGCATTTACTGTACATTTCATGCACATACATTTTAGTAAGCAGAACATTTTTCATTGTGATTTTTCTTCTTGACAAACACCATTTTAGGTTTTCACTAGCTGTAAGCCATGCTCATAAAAACACTGAACTATATTCACTATGTGTGTCATGAATTAGTATATGAGCTTCATTTGTTAAATTGAATTACATAAAAATATGTTTTGATGATGTGCCAATTTATTTACAAGTGCTTTGACTGAAGCATTAGAGATTTTTTATGCTTTTATAAACTTTCTCTAAGACAGCCTTTTGAAATGTGAGGGAATACGTGCCTCTTGCACATAACTCGAATATGCAGCTCATTTTAGCAAAGTCTGGGTAGCTCAAGTCCCTGGTCAGTCATTGTAATGACACGCACCATCCACCAGGTGGCAGTATTGTTCAAACAACTTCAGGGTCTCCTCTAACATTTGGTATACCAAAGTATTTAACAAGTGATTTGTTGCAGCTGGGTTTATGAATTAAATATAAAAGGGAAAGAAACTTTATTATCAGCACAAAAAAAACAGCAACCCAAAAAAGCTTTTATTCGGGCTTTGAATTCAACAGTCGGGTCTCAACGTTCTTTAGTAACACTGAAATGTTAAAAATCCGTTTCTTGCTGATGTCTAAGTGGGGCACAGCCTCAGAGCAGTTCTTACATTTCTGTGCTTATATAAAAAATGCGATGAGAACAAAATAGATGAAGAAAATGGAAACAGACTATTTACACTTTACATTGAACTTGATGAACAATTTCTTTTAAGAATGGCAAACACATATACCACAGAATTCACACAGCTTTAATGTTGAATTTCCACCAGGGAGCAATCATCTGAACTGTTTCACACTTTCAACACGAAGAGCACATTTTTTGTAGAGAAACACGAAGCAGAGTGTTGCTGACTTTAATTGTTGCCCGGAATTGGGACACCACGCTCTAAATCACATGAATAATGCTGTAACTGCATTGGGGGGAAAAACAGCCAAGCAATTCAAAAATCAAATAGAAACACAACATAGAAAAAAAGTGGAACAACAACAACAAAGGAACATTAAAACATTTTGTTTGACGAAGTGTGGAGCTTGGACAGCTAACAGCGCTCAGGTCATCTGGCCCGGCTCTCAGGCCGGAGGACGAGGTGAACGGCAAACATACAAACACCAGCGTTAATACTTGTGAACTGATTGCTGGAGGAGTTTTCTGGCTTACGATCAGTCAGTGAAACCGTCTGACGCTTGCTCCTTGCAGTCTCGTCGCATCAGGAGGGCATGTCGAGCATCCAACAGATACCTGGAGCGCCACGTCAGAGCCAGTCTGACAGGTGTGAAGGGGAACCTGGGTGCCTCTATGTGAGCCAATCAGAAACATTCTGCATCCAGCTTCATCTTGAAAACTCTATTTTCTTGCAAGTTATTTTTATAATTTTTTTTTTTTTTTTTACTTTTCCAAGCACATACAATACAGATAACTGGTTTGGTATTGAAAACCCCATGAACAGATATAACTAAATAAATAACAATTCTAAGCTGACTTGTGCTCCGTTTCCCTTTATCGTCTTTCAAGTTTGACTTTGACTTTGTATCACTCAAGTGAAATCAATTTTTACAAAATAATCATGGAGCTCAACATTTATTTAAAAAAAGTAATAAAAAAACACAAAATAATGTAAGAAAAATATTACAAATGACCTTTTTGTCTTATTTTACCCCAATTCTCCATGTGGAAAAATGTTCTTCCTCAGCGCACACACTTGTAATGTCCAAGTTAAATAATTAAATAGATAAATAGTTCATTGGTACCTGAGTGAGGACAGAAAAGCACCCTTTTAGAGGCGTAGCACCAAGGTGTGACGATCATCCCATTTTCCCCTAGAAACTTGGTACAGTAACTTTTCCCATTGTCCAAAATGTCCAACGAAGTCTTGCCTCAAGGATTAGTGCAAAAGAAGAAAGTTTTTGTTGTTTCTTTCTTTTTTGTGTGTGAGATTTTCACGTTCCACCCATCTTTGATGTCAGGAGCTCAGCAGTCCTGAGTCTTTGGTGGTCTGTAGGGCAATGCTGGCACAGGTCTGAAACACAAATAAAGGTCACCGTATTTTAATTCAGAAGAACTGGGCTTTCTAGTTATAGCTAGAGTGACACAGTGCCTCACAAAAGTATTTACATCCCTTGAATTGTCCTACAGTGTGTCAAGATCGGTGTGGTTTATTGTGATTTCC
The DNA here is from genome assembly GCF_011125445.2 of Fundulus heteroclitus. NCBI lineage: Eukaryota > Metazoa > Chordata > Actinopteri > Cyprinodontiformes > Fundulidae > Fundulus > Fundulus heteroclitus. The sequence goes on along the minus strand of NC_046382.1, from coordinate 28,190,717 downwards.
TGTGGTGTAAAGTGGAAATAAATATCTGAACGGTGTGGTGTATATTTGTATCAAGCCCCTAAGTCAATAGTTAAAAAAATATCACCGCAAAGAGCTGAAAATCATCTGAATAGGATCTCTACCATCTTTGTGCATCTAGACACTGATATGAATGTAGTTTCTTCTTAAATAAGCTAAAACTCAGTCATATTGAATGGAGAATACGAGTGAACATCAATTTCTAAGTCTTACCAATGATTGTCTATTTGATTTATGGACTTTGACAAGGTCATTCATATGTTTGCTTTGATTTCAACCCCTCCGTTGTAATTGTGATTTTCCTGGTAAAAGGCAAACCTCAGCTCTAGTCTCCAGTCTTTTACTTGTTTTATCTTAGGACGGTCCTGCCATTAGTACCCCCACCATTGTGTTTTGCCATGAGCATGTTGTGTTCAGGGCAATGTGCAGAACTGGTTTTCTGCCTCTTGTAGCGTAAGCATATGGTTCACAAAACAAAATGTTGTCCCAGTCTGACTGGGAACACTCTTTCAGTCTGCCTAAAAATATTTTCTTTCAACAATGGCTTTCTTCTTACCACGCTTCCATCAAAGCAGAATATTATTTAAAACACAACAAACATTTCTACTGTTAGCTTCTGATGGGTAGTTTAAACAATGTGGTTTACAGTGGGGCTATAATCTTTCCATTATCAGACGATATACATACCACCACTTACCAATTAACCCCCCCCCCCCCACTTTCTTGTTGCATTTTGTCACGTCATACCAACATTTCCTACCCATGTTTACCATGTCACCCATCCATGCAATTACCGAAGAAAAAAATCAATGATAAAAAAAGATAAGTTTCACAATACAGGGAGGCAGATAGCCAGAAGGGGAGAGCATGTACATATATGTGTGTATGTGTACAAATAATGCCCAGAATCCACCTTTCTTTTGTTGCACAGACCTGTTTGGTAAAGGGATGCTGGGTGGAGGCCGAGGAACCTTGGGGATGGGTACTGGGATGGCTCCAGTCCCTGGGGCGTGGACCCCAGATGGTGGGACGCTGTGACCAGACCGAGAGCTTCGCCCTAACGGATCAGCAGGCAGAGGTTTCTGTGGTGGACTGGGCTTCTCAAAATCCTGAGAAAGGAAACAGAGAGGGGTCTATTCACTTTGAAATATAAGCATATGCTTCATGTCATCCTTATCTTGTGACAAAGAATGGGACATACTGTAGAATACGGAGGATTTCCTTCTCTAAAATGTATTGGGTGTGTTGGAGCTGACTGGATGCCCCCCAAAAACATTTCACTAGAGGGCAGTGTGTTCTCAGCATCTTCTCAGAGTAGCCACAGTAAACATGAGATAAATCCCCTCCTCCCCCTCCCCCCAGTTCTTTCCTCCATCACCTCCGTGGCAGCACTGTGAGAGTTTGGAAGGTTATCTGGATGAGGTGCCACTGTGTGTAACTAATCTACGTGAGGAGGCGAGAAGGTGATAAACTTCAGCTACAAGCTGTCCAGCTGCTGTCACACACGAGGCATATGCTCAAAAAAAAAAAGTAGAAAAAGAAAATTCCTAACCCACCCGAAACACAGTTTGACAAACCTAAAGTGATCTGCGCTCACACAGAGCATAAAAAAGGCTCAAAACATAAACACAGCCTATACATGACAGTTCTGTCAGCTAATGACATTGAAAACTTGTTCAAGACCCAGAGGACTCCAACGGGGGCCATGTTTTAGTCAGTCAGACTTTGGATAAGGGAGGTACTTCAGTGGGGTTACTGTGCTTTTGCTGAATTCCTGATATATACTAAAACTATGTGGGCCGTCTCACATTAGCTTCATAAAGATTTTGTTTACAGAGTATAGAGTGAGTGAAGCAAGGTCGCTTGATGCAGGTTCATATAAACATAGGGATGCAGCTGATCAACCTTTTCATTCCTCTACTTGAGCTAATAATGTTTAAAAGCTTCAAACTTAAATATTTTCACACCAATTACTTTTTTTGTCATCATCGTACAACAAGTAAAAAACTTCTACATATTTTACTGTGATTTTATGAGGCAGGACAATCAATATAAAGTAGCCACCCAGAGTGGCATGCGTTTATATTTAGCCCCTCAGTGTGTGAATACTTTGTAGAACCTTCCTCAGCTGCAAGCCTTTTTGTGCTTCTGCTTGCTTTGCACGTTTGGAGAGGGACATTTTTTGCCACTTCTCTGCAAAGTAGCTTAATCTCTATCGGGCTAGATCAAACAGAACTGTGAAGAGCAATTTTTTGTATTGACACAGATTCTCAATTAGATGCAAGTCTAGACCACTTTAACCCGCTGAATATGATTCGAGCTGAACCAGCTGCTACTACTGTAGCTGCGGTTGTATGTTCAGGGTTGTTGTCCAGCTGGAAGGCGAACCTCCACTCCAGTCTGAAGTCTCTTTTCCAGCATCTAACAGGCTTTAATCCAGGACTGCCTTCTATTTAATTTCAATCCTCTTTCCATCAACGCTGACCTGTTTCCATGTCATCTTTGAACAAAAGAATCCCCTCAGCCTGTGATGCAGGCATCCACCGCTTTCCTCTCTAGGGATGATGTGTTCAGGGTGATGCACGGCGTTCGATTCCATCACACACTGTGTTTTGCATATAGGTCAAACCATTTATCTTTTAATCAGAGCACAGCACCTTGGCTTGTGGCGGACTGTGAATATTACTTCTGATAGCTTGCCTTCAACAATTCAATGAGCTTGCTGCTCTGCTAAGACCAGATTTGTCGAATACAATTAGTAGTTGTTTGTAGAGCTATCAACAGATCCTTCAACCTGAGCTCTAAATGTCTGCAGATCATTCATTTACCATGGGTTTGTCAGCTGATTCTCAGATGAATGCTCCCCTTGCCCTGCTTGTCAGTTTAGGTGGATGGCCATGGTTCAGCTCAATTAAACTGAATTCATAGTCGTTCCATTTTCAGACTGTGGAACGAACAGCGCTACAGAAGTTGTTCAAAGCTTGAGATTTTGTGTTATTACCCAACTCTGCTGGTAACCTCAACAATTCCTCATCCACTAATGTTATCTGATAAACCATTGAGGTTTAAACCAGCTGTATTTAGGCTGGGTGTAAAACACATACAGGTAGACTCTAGTTACTAAGTAAGGCAATTACAAATGCAATTGTCTGCGCTGGATTTTATTCAGGGGAGTAAGGGTAAAGGGGGATGAATGTGCTGGTCCATCTCATAAAATAAGAAATAAAATGCACAGGAGTTTGCTGTTGTAATGTGACAAAATTTAAAAAAAGTCGAAGTGTTATGAATACTTTTGCTACACCAATACAAGGAGTACAATTTGTTACTTTTACAAATAACTTTCACAAAATGAAAATATGCCATGTTCTGGTACGTTTTAGTCAGACTGAGCTCCATTATCTGCACTACAGGTTTTTTTTTTTTTTTTTTTCTTCAAGTCAACATAACAGTGAGTTTGCAGGGGGGAATTAAAGGCAAACAATGGGGCATTCCAGTAATCCAATTATAAAAATCTGTGGCAACATTAACTCAAGCAAACAGTGTCCCATCCCCTGAGTAGGTGATTTAGCTGAACAGCTACATCTATCTGAGCACTCAAGACCTGAGCTTGAAGCCGCATTGTTTGTGGAAAACCTCACACGCTGACTGCAATCTGGGAAGTGTTTCCATATGTTAATTCAAAAGCAAATACTGCACTGTCATCTGAGTCGCTGCTCCTCAGCCTTACAAGCAGCTCTCACAACTGGAGGAAATAGAAAACATGTTGCTTGGGTTGACTTTTTGTAAAGGCATTTTTTTACCCTTTAACTGATCAGCTTAGCTTATTTTATTTATATTTCCAGCTTCTGTTAAGTCTTAAGGGAAAAAAAAACAGGTATTTTATTATCCCTCCTTGTCCCCCCGAACAGTTTGTGTGAACTTTAGGAAAAATTTTTTCCCCCCCAGCAAAATGCCTTGAAATCAGAGGGGCGCTGTTAGTTTGAAGACATTTAGGTAAAAGCACCAGGGAGCTTGTAATACACTCTTAAAAATTGATGTTCTGTTTGTTGTTGCCGGCCTGCTGTTAAATACCAGCAGAATCCTTCATGTGTTATGACCTACATATGCCGTCTCCACTCTTTATTTCTGATTGATTGCAGCAAAAATGCCTTCAAGATATTAGCAGGTAACAGGGTTTTAGTGTTTTGGCAGCTATGTAGCCCTTAATCTTTATGGCACACAGTCACCTCACAAATCTTTTACCGAGCCATTGTTATGGGCAGCCAGCTGCAATTTATGAGATGGCCAATATGGCTCACTGCCCAGGGCAGCATCCTGTTAGGGGACAGCAGGAGCAGCAGAAAAAAAAACAAACAAAAAAAACAAAAAAACAAATGTCAGTTGCAGGAGGAAAAATAATTTATTAATGATTTATTTATTACTTCTTAACATGGTCATTGTTGGGGGAGAAGTCACGATTCTGGACTGTTTGTCAAAAACCTGGATGCATTTAATTTTCTAGTGAATCTAAAATAACACAATTTAAACAACATTGTGAGTGGTGAAAACTATATTTTCAATAACAAAAATGGGATTCCCAGTTTTTTCAGGTTTTTAAAAATCTTGCCTCATCTCTCAGATCCATAAATTCAGAACTGGTTTTGATTAGCATTAGCATATTGAGATTAAGAAGCAAATATAGATCAGCATTTCAAGGTATTTTGGCATCTTGATAAAGACAGCTTGCTAAAGTTCAAATCGAGCTTTAGAATAGAGAGAAAAGGGGACTATTTATCTGTCTGTCTGTCTGTCTATATACAGTATAAATATATACAGACATGTATTCATTGCAACGGCTATAGACTGCATAAACCTTAAATTTGGTTGAATTTGGCTGCAGCCCCCACCGGAATAGAGTGATACCTTGAACATCTTGTTCTGTATTTCACCTGATTCGTGGTGAGTGAAGGAGGCATATTTATACTTATAATTTAGACCCTATTGCAGCCTGAAGGGACCGATCCTGATGAGATGAAGAGAAATTTATTTCCAAATGAGACTGTGGCACACTGGGTAGGTTGGATTGAATCAACTCAGAGGTGGAGGGTAGGTCTAAAATTGATCAAGTATTGAACTTTCATTTTTAGCTTGCTAGTTTAAAAAGTATGATCATATTTATAAACAGACACTTTATCATTTGTGAGACCGCAGAAGGCGATAAGAATTTGTTTAAGTCAAAAAAACAGTTCTTTTATGTATGTTTTTGCTAAAATACAATTATCAAAGCTAAAACTACTAAATACATCCCCTGAGACTTAAGACTGGCTCGCCTTAATAGGGTATGTATAAAATGAAAGGTTTAATTTTACTGTAGTACCAAGTGGAGTTTACAGTTCTGATTCACTGCCACCAGGTAACGATGACCCTATATGAGCACTTATCATTGGGTCCCAATCTAAGGCTAATTAGAGTTGTGTCCTTTCTTTTTTTGTGTCCCCAAATAAAACCAACTGAGATATCTGGGGGAAAAAAATCTATTTTATCAACTTGCAAATAAAGACATCAAAAATTTAAATTGGACCCCAATTGCTACTTTTAAAGCCTTTCGGGACACTCTATTGTTATTTTTTGGCATTATTATTTTTATATAATATTATTCCAATATAAAGCTTCATTAAGAAATACAATGCTAAGCCCGTGTTATTTTAGAAAGATAATATCATCAAACGGCCATCTGCACATATTCCAACAGCTAAGCACTCCCAGTGGTAAGCTCTCCTGCTTACAGCCCAAAAGACTTTCTGGTATTAAAGAAGTTTGGAGGATAATGAAATAAAAGCTGTAATAGTTTACTTTCAAAACAACTGCAGATCTACTCCTCAGATCTCAGATTCTTGCAATGTTTGAAACAGAACGTAAAATTTCTTCATGTCAAAATTATTTTTAAATATGTGGCATCAAAGTCAAAGTAGCAAAAATTGTGCTAATCAATTTAATGCTTTTTTTTTTACTCCTTTTTGTATCATTGGTACACCACCTAAATGATCTGTAACCCCTCTAGTTATGTTTAGTTGTAACTCATTTGCAAAGAGGGTTACAGAGTAATTATTATGTGAAAAGCAAGAAAAACTGGTTGCTGATCATGTGAACAATTGAAGTCAAAGACAAATCTCATCTACTGGCTCTACATCCGCAGCACCATTAGGTTCCTTCCCCTAAACTGAAATAGTTTCATGTCTTATTCCTTTTTTTTTTATAACACATCTGCCCATTTCCTTTTCCGGTATCCAAAATACATCTTACTGCTGTGTTGATACAGGACCGCCAGTCAAGATTTTGGATCCACCACCCGAGCAGACAGATGGATTTATAATCTCCGTTGCGTCCGATACCCCCCTACCCCGGCTCGACAGACAGCAGAGCTTCACTCAGGAGATGGTCAACAAAGAGGGAGACAGATTGAATTTTTTGCTGTTGAAATGCGGGCAAGCACAAACCAGTCACAGCGGGCTTCGCCGCAGGCTTTAAAAATGGAAAAACAGCTGGCCAGTTTCAGTTCATTACTTAGAATCTGCATAAATGTTTACCTTACCGCTGAGTATTAAAAAAAAAACACAGCAGCTTTTATAACAATAATTTCTAATCTACTGGTTTTGGTTACATTTCAGGACATAAAAGCCAGAAGTTTTAAATGTATTGAAACATTGCGCTATTACGTGCCTTAAATTATGTTAATATAAAGTTTTGCCATATGGTTATAAAAACATTTTGTTCAAGGAAGCCGTGGCTATAGCAGGGCAGTCAAACTTTTTTACAGTAGCAGGCCACACACTATCAGGTAGGAGGGTGCACTTATGCCGGTGCCCGAGCCCCAGAGGGGAGAATTAAAAAAAAATAGAGTCTCTCTGATGTATTTTGGAAGCTTTCAAGACAGGTGATTATTTAAAGAATAAAGTCAGAGTGCATGCTTTAAATTGAATAAGAGGCAAAAAAAGAAGTGAATGATCAATTCTTCAAAAACAACCTTTGTTTTTTTATTATTATTCTTAAAACATAATTTTTTCACATGATGTTATCATCATGTTTTAACAAGGTAAGGTAATCTCCATTTGCATAAAATTTGTTTAATTTGAATTACCAGCACCACATAAAACAGATCAGATTAGGTGAGGTCTAGTCATGTTATTATTATTCACAGTTCTGTTCTAAAAACGATCGTAACATTTCTTCAAGAACAAAGTCGAATTTTTATGATGAAAAATAGAGGGTTGGAATTTGAAATTGAATTTGCATGTTGAATTTATTTCAGTCATATCACTCTTTCGAAATCTCTTATCTCAGTTTAATTTCACTTGCACTCATCACACACGATATATCATCAGCGAGGATTCTAGAGATGAACACAAAAAGCATCCTCTGAAAAACTTTGATAATTTGCTGCTGTAATATATATATTATATGTAATATTATAGATTTTTCAGAATAAAAAGCTAACAGATGTGCATAATCAAAAAATATCAGAAATACAATTATAGAGCATTCAGTATTGTAAGAAAACCCACACTATTTCTGGATAAATACATTACTGTATGAGTTAAATTCTATTCCGGTTTATGCCTCTTTCCTTGTAAGTTTGAAATGTCCCATGCTCCTGAATGCACCATCGCTTTCTGACGCTCACAATGCATCACACTGGTCTGGGAACGCTGTGCTGTGTAGACGCACGTTTGATCTTCCGCTTAAGACAAAGCTTTGCAGTTTCAAAACTCACGTCGGCTCTCACGGTTTATTGTTGTGTGTGAATGACAAGAGACCACACCAAATAAATCAGCCGTACCTCGGATAAAAACTTTGGATTTAATGTTGTTCATAACACCCATAATTTTGTAAACGAATCTGCCAAATAACAAAAAATTTTTTTCCCCACAAGAGGTTTAATAAAACGTTTTGATATCATTAATTTAAGAACAAGTAACTGCGTTGGTCACATTTTAATCTGTTTTCTTCGTCGATATTCAGTTGTACAGAGCGAGGCGTGCTCCCGCAACAGGGGATGCATATCTCAACAGGCATGCACTTTTCGGCATGACACCAGTCTGTGTTTTGATCGGAAAAGTAGCATCTCGGTTGGAACAAGGAACCCAATCACTCGTTAATGTTGCTCTCAGTGGAGACGGATGCAAAGGTGATTTTTGGGATGTATAATCGGGGAAATGTAGGCGGCGGCAAGAGCTGCTATAGACGGCGATTTGCCGCCGTTGACTGCCCTGCTATAGAGAAGAAGTCCACATTATTGATATACAAGATTGGGGCTTTTTATCTGTTGTTGAACAGCACCGTTTGCTGTTCTTCCTTAGCAGACAGGGTCCCCAAATCAATCAATCAATCAATCAATCAATCAATCAGTCAATCAATCAATGACTGATTCAGACAGAAACTACTCCGTTTTAAGATTTAAATGAGTTGTGGTTTAGTCTGCTTTGTTCTTATTTTAAAGGCTTGGAGAGCTGCTGGTTTAGCCGCTGAATAAAATCTGAGATGTCACAGTGTCCCTAAAAACCAAACATCCTCAGAAAAACACATCTACACTGGAAAAGGGACAATTATTTTGTCCTATTTTAGGGCTTAAACATCATGATGGATGGAGGAATGGATGCATTTATGCAGTGTTTCCATAATTGAAATGGAAATACACCTGTTCTTCCACACCGTTTTATTTTGAACAGACCTGGAGAACGGTTACGCTCCAGAGCTTTCCAGACCACATAGGAACCCTGAGAGAAGATCAGCGTAATTCACATAGCTGATATCAAACCCTAACTCAAACGTACCTGCTCCACTCTGTACGACTGCTTGCGTGGCAGGCTGAGAAAAGGCGGCACGGGAGGTGGTGAGACCGATGAGTGGGTGGGCAGGACTCGGTGGTTGTGGGTCGCCAGAGGAGGCAGTGTTGGCTGGCCCACGCTCAGTGACACGGGCATGGGCTGGCTGATGTGCAGGGGCTGGTAGAGAGGCAGCCTGCGCAGGCTGTGGGAGTGGAAGTTGTGAGGAGGGAGAAGAGGCTCTGCACTCAAGAAAGACGGCTAAAAGGAGAAAAAAAAGCAGTGATTATCAGCATTTGCAAAAGTTAAGCTTACTTTTTAGCAAAGCACCAGCATAAACACGCACAGCGCAACTAAAGTTTATTTATTTAATTAATTTATTTCATTCATTGTGCTCAAACAAAACAATTAAACATAAAAACAATCATTCTAACGTCATGAATGAAAGGGAGCAGAAAGAATAATCTTTTGTTATCTGCCCCCTTTACCTATAGCAATAACTTAAAATATAAAATAAAGTGAAACATACATGTGGCATTTCACATCTTACAGACTGCCTAATATGATTTTTAACCTGGTGACATAGAAAGTACCCCTGGCTTAGGGTTTCTACATTCTGTCAGTTGACATAGTTATTGCTGCCATTGACTTCATTCGTCATGTTTTATTTCCCATAGAAAGTACCCCTTGCTCAGTGCTAGGAAGCCCTTGACAGAGCTAATGCTTACAGTAACTCTGTGCATTTGTTATTTTATTTCACATAGAAAGTTCAAGGAACTTCAGGCTTTCTTTATTTAGCAGTTTTTTTTTCCTGAACAGAGCCTCAAACAGAGTTTTTGCTGCCACTGGCTGTGTATTTTCTTTATTTGTCATAGAAGCTACTCCCAGCTCAGTGTTTCTGTTTAGCTGTGTTTTTTCCCCCCCTGGAGGAGACCACTGAAAGAGCTATTGCTGCCATTAACGCTGTGTAATCTGTGTGTAATGCTGATGTCAGGCTCACACATAAAACCTGAATATTACTTTCTGGACATGTAAAAGTCAGAGTCTGGCCAAATGTCCTGACCAGCTGGTATTTTTTTTTCAGTCCAGAGCTTACCAACAAGCACATTAAATGACCAGAAAGGATTTGGCTGCTGGACAAAAAATGTACAAAAACACATTGCAGCAGTGGAGATGTATTCAAAGCGCTCTGCTGTGATGCAGGCTGACATCTGCGACTGGCTGCAAATGTCACAATAATAAGAACGGACAGGCTGTTTCAGAGATTCACGCTGGCGAGCTATAAAAAAGATAAACTGGATGAACTTCTACACTAGATTATGATGCTGGATAGAAGTTTTATTTTCAGTGGTTGCAGACAGAGGCGAGAGCAAACTCATATCAGATCAACGCACACTCATGCATATAAATGTCCACTCCTTTCTTTTGAGGCACAAACACAACAACAGGTAATCTCCCTCTGCACTTATCATTTTCAGCAAACAAATCAAACCTTATTTTCTTCCACTGCCCAAATCAATCAACTATGGTCCCCTTGCAGGAAAAAGAAACCGCTAACGTTAAAGGGGTTCGGATTTCAACGTCCTACATCTCATTTTCAGCGGCACAATCTCTCAATTACAGTTTGGCCATGTCCTGTCAACAACAGCCCTGTAATTAATATTTCCACCTTTCTGAAAAATGGTGAGGCTGAATCAATTCTCCAGCTTGCTGTGATCTTATTTTATCAGCAGGCCTGGATACATGTTGACTCAGAAATGAGTTTTAGCTGCAGGTTATTGAAGAGCGCTAACAAAAAGTTATTACAAAATAAGAAATGTGAGCGCTCACACAATCAGATTCAGTAATTTGTTAAATATACGGAGCAAGTGACTCACCTTATAAATATTGGCAGCAGAAGGTTTTGGTGGAGGCTTGCGTCGTGGCGTGGGTTTGTACCTGGACTCAGTCCTGATGGGGCTGGTTGGTCTGGTTGCCTCCACAGATCTATGAGGACAGCAAATCAACTTTACTAATATTATTATTATTACATTTAAGATATGTTTTGATGACATTTCTTTTTTGATTTTTGATTTTTTTTAGTAAAAATCAGAGAAAACACAGGGACATATATGCTTTGATGCAAGAATAGTTTTTTTTTGGAATTCCTGCATTTTCTGTTGGATCCTGAACGTCTGTCTGTATCAGGAAACCTTCCGCA